>NC_039259.1:197500-332500 GCF_003368295.1 Carassius auratus
ACACCGCGTTGTTTTCATATGGATTACTTTATCACAGAATATCTGTTAGCAGCACTTGTTTAGTTTTAAAGTAGACATGTCAAGCTTCTCTCTCATGTCTCTTCGTTGAGTATTCACGGAGTTACACTTCATTTTAATGACGTGTTTGTAAATGACGATCAGCGCAGACAGGCTGCAGACAGCACACATACTGATAAGACGCTCGGGAGAAAACAAACACATAACTTCATAATCATACTTCGCGTTGTGATTCGGAGATGCTCGTTGTTCTAAATAAAGTTGGTAATGAACCCTCTTTTATGGCCAATTGCTTTGAAAATCCCGCTGTACTCACCGAGATTAGAAAAGCAGTCATCAATGAAATGTTGTGAACCGAACAAAAGGGATTTGTTGTACTGCTCGTGTGGTAAAAATGAATTTTAGCCATTGGTTCTTCTGATCTTCTTTCTTTGGCAGTGAAAATATAACAAACTTGCCTTTACAATTAAAAACACACTGTCTCCTCGACATGATGCTCTCACACCAACCAGAGCGTCTGTGTGTGTGTGTGTGGGGGGGGGAGGGGTGCAGGTCAGAGGTCAGTTTCTCTCAAGACGGTAGGCGGAGATTATTATGCAAAGTGTTCTAGTGACGTACATAGAGATGGGCAAAAGATTTGAAATCTATAACGACTCGTTTCAGCGATTCAGAGTCGACTCCTTACTTTAGAAGCCAATAACTTTATAAATCGTGTACTTTTTGGTTTAATTACTTTGCACATTGTTTACACTGATGGACAGCTACATCATACACTGTAATACAGGTCATTTTTGATTTCCCATCTGTGTGGCTCTTTAATTCAAGTGATGAAGGATTGTGAAAGTCTGCCTGCTTTACATGATTAACATTATTAACAGGCTGGTTAGAAATGTAGAAAAGTAATCAAAATGTAATCAGTTACATTACTTTAATAAAGTAATTGAAATAGTAATTGTAATAATATTGAATAACTTTAAATCTGTAGTCTATTACATTTCAAACGTAACCTTCCCAACACTGCACACTGCAGACGATGAAAAACATTCATAATCAATAATCTCAGATGATATGAGATGTAAAGCAGTGACATACGTGGTGCATTTAAGCACTTATTATCCTTTTGAGTCCAAGCTGAATATGAATCAAATTAGGATCTGATCTGAGTGGTAAAACTGAAATGGTTAGTCATACAGTGGTCGGTTATGTGAGAGTTTCTCAAAATGAAAAAGCTTGATTTTTCTGGGTTGTCACAGTGACAGTATCTTGTTTAAGAAGCCTCTCTGTGTTTCTCTATTGTTCAGATGGCAGAGCACACATCTCATAAGACTAGCCATCTTCACAGCAGGATGACTCTGTGACTCTTAAATGGATTGTTCAGGCAAATGATGATGCAATGATCAGTTTGGGCTGAATAGTCCCTTTAAATTATCATGTCTATATGGATATAGTGTATTTGTAGTCATGAATCTCTTTCACTATGTGACCTTTAGTCACTCAATGTGTGAGTCGTTTGTGATGTGTGAAGGCTTCAGTCACTTCAGTACCAAAGGAAGTGCTCTCTTCTGAGACTGATCAAATGGAAATCCTCAAACGCCAATCTGAGCAACATCTGCCGCTGACCAGCTCTGGACTCTTCTATTCTGCAGCATTTGCTGAGATGCACTTAGCAAATCATATCTGAACGCTTCTATTTCCTGTGTGTCATTTTCGGTAAAATCAATGCTATAAATACCACCAACAGTTTTGGTATTGACACCAGACTTTATGACATTACAAACAGACAGACACAAACAGGTGAGAGCAAATGTTTTATTTATTATAACATTGCCTTTATAAAAATAAAGCAGTTCCTCATGTGGTCTTCACAGGTCAGATCTGAAGAAGCAGATATAGCTTTCTGGTGTCTCAGATGTAATTCCTCCTCAAGCACACACGTGACAACAGAAGGCTCTTTCGTGAACAACTGCAGGACTGTTTTGAGGAGTTTGCGAGGAATGGATTTGTTGTGATTTGTCTGTGAATGTGTGAAGTAGGTAAATTCAAGTTTTTAAGGTTTCTCATGGTTTATGCTAAAAGGTGAACTGTTGGAGACGAATTAATTCACTTTGTATGCTTAAGACATGTAAAACAATCACATTTCACATCATTATTGGGCACTTTAATAATATAAATGAAATGTCCACATCCTGTCAGGTGATATAATCAGTGAAATCAAACGTCATGTGCTCTTGTGTCTCTTGACCTCAAAACTGATGTCACACATGCACAGGGCTCAAAATGCACTACATCTCTGAAGTGGCCTGAGGATGAATGAATGAAGTGCTCAGGTGACTCCAGGTGACTCCAGAGGAAGTGAAAGCAGTCTGGTGACATGCTGATTGGGTGTTTGATCTGTTAAAGCCTCACTGGAGAGATGATGAATGTGAAGGCATTTGTGCTGTGTGGATGGAGTTGGACACGAGGAGGAAGCATGACGAAGAGGTGTAGAGGACAATAATAACACCGCTGATTCAGGCCTTTAATGTCTGCAGGCCCATGAGTGTCCAACAGCGCATGTGTGTGTCGGTGTGTGTGTGTGTGAAGGGGAAGCGGTTCAACATCTTGAATGGAGCAATTGTTTTGGTCCGGCTGTGGCTTTTTTACATTCTGCAGTGCTACAGATGGAAGTGAAGCGGCCCGCATGAGATGAGCATTGAAATGAGCTCCCTCCTCCCTTCTCCTCCTCCTACTCTTCCTCCTCCTTCTCCTCCCCTCTCCTACTCTTCCTCCTATTCCCCCTCTCCTCCTTCTCCTTCTCCCCTCCCCTCTCCTCCTCTTCCTCCTATTCCCCCTCTCCTCCTTCTCCTTCTCCCCTCCCCTCTCCTCCTCTTCCTCCTATTCCCCCTCTCCTCCTTCTCCTTCTCCCCTCCCCTCTCCTACTCTTCCTCCTATTCCCCCTCTCCTCCTTCTCCTTCTCCCCTCCCCTCTCCTACTCTTCCTCCCCCTCCTTCTCCTCCCCTCCTCCGCTTCCTCTTCCTTCTCCCACTCTTCCTTCTCTCCTCCTCTTCCCCTCTCCTCCTCCTCCATCACAAGCAACCACAAAAACCAAAGTAACATCACATTTATAAACTTGCCTTCTTATCAGCATGTATTTGTATTAATTCTTTGGATCATGTGACTCATTTAACCCCAGCAATCAGAATGATCTGGAACTGAACACTTGTTAAAGAAGGATCTACGGGCTCGTCTCATCTCTGATTGTGATGATGCTGAGGGTCAGTTTGATGTTTGGGCAGTCAGAAATTAAGCCCTGGACATTTTCTCTGTCAACACACATAATCAGCTGAGAATGGGAGACAAATCCCACAATGCTAATCTGATGCTCCATATGGGATCAGAGCTCTGAAGACACATTCGAGACATTTGGCAGTGTATCGCACCACCTACTGGATGAACAATGCTAGTAATGACATCTGTACTCACAAGTACAGATCTAAAAACAAGTACCATTTCTAAAAATGCCAGAGCCCTTCTGGAAAAGCATTCTTTAGACCGCTGAAATTAAGATCAAGCTGCACCAGAATGACAGGAAGAAAGAAGTCTGGATGAGGCTTGGAACAGCTGATAATCGAAGCACACATAATCACCTGTGAAACATGAAGCAATGCGATGCAGGAGCATGCCTTCAGTGTTCAGTGATGATGAGACAGAAGACAGAAGCATCCGGATGAACTCTGAAGTGTATAGAGATATATTCTCTGCCCAGATTCAGACAAATACAGCAAAGCTGATTGAAAGGCTCTTCATAGAACAAATATATGATGACCCAAATATATGATTATATATATATATATATATATATATATATATATATATATATATATATATATACAGTAAAGATCAAAAGTTTGGACACACCTTCTCATTAAAAAAGTGTTTTCTATCTATTCTGAAGACCTGGAGTAGATATTTTCCTATGTATTATGAACTTTTTGGATCTTGACAGATTTCAATGAATGGACAGAAATTATTAAAGTTGACGCATTCCCATGCACACAAATCTGTATTATATTTAGTATTTAAAAAGTAAAAAAGAAAAGTTTATTCATTGTTTTTGGCTGATTAGGAATAAATCAGTGAGTGACAGACATTATTCATATCACAAAAAAAAAAAAAAAAATCGAATTCTACTGGTTTGAACCAAAACCCACGTGATGTCCCCTCCAGTGGACAACGTGTCTGAAGGGTTGGATTTGTTCTTCAAATGAAAGATCACAGTAAATGAATCTGAGTAAATGATGGAGGCACCATGATTTTCATCTGTGAATGACTGTTGAATCTTTAAAGACTGTGATCATTGATAATTATTAGCTTGTGTGTGTGAGATGAGAGATGGTTCATCTGGAGTGTGTGATCATGGTATATAACTACCATTTAGCGGATGAGCAGAGAGCTGGAGTTTTTAAGGAAGGAGTCTCTTCTGGTCTTCTGCTGACAGCCTGGGCTCAGAGTTCAGTGTGCGATGAAGAACAGGAGTGTCTCTGCACCACAGGATCAGATCTGGGCATCACGGTCAATGAACACAGTGATGACTGAAGAAATCACAGCACAATCAGGTGATCGAGGATGGATGCTGGTAGATTGTGAGACCAAACAGCACCAAATGGCTTCCTGCATCTGTGTTTGACTGAGAGAGTTAGTGAAAGGGCTACAAGGTTGTGCAGAAAATAATGATATTGTTTTTGCACAGCAGAGAGAAGGACTGGAGAGCAAAGGAAAACACACGCTTCAAAATAAAGCTTTCAAAGGGCACACAAAAAAAAAAAAAAACAGTTTCACATAGAACCTCTCAGTGGTCTGTTCTTAAAAGAGCCATGTTTAGTGTGAAGAACATTTTAATAGCCTAAAGAACCATTTTTTCCACACTATAAAAGTATCTGGAATTCTTCTTTGAGTATATTTATGAATTAATTATATTACATACAGGTGCTGGTCATATAATTAGAATATCATCAAAAAGTTAATTTATTTCACTAATTCCATTCAAAATGTGAAACTTGTTTATTATATTAATTCATCACACAAAGACCGATATATTTCAAATGTGTATTTCTTTTATAACAAAAACAAGATCCCGGGCCCTATGCATAGACAGTCCTGATGGGCCCCCATGGCCCCGCCCATGAAAATATCCAAGTAAATACAATTTATTCCAGACTTTTCAAGGGCCCTCTCTTCCTTTGGGGCCTTGTTAATCAGTACTGGTTTTACCCCCAGTCCGACGCCCCTGATACCATCAGATATCAGGGTCCCAGGGTCTGGAGGAGGAGAGGACAGGCACACAATCCTTGTTGCTTGAGGTCCAGTGTAAAGTTTCCACAGTCAGTGATGTTTTGAGGTGCCATGTCATCTGCTGGTGTTGGTCCACTGTTTTTTCTGAGGTCCAATGTCATCGCAGTCGTATACCAGGAAGTTTAAGAGCACTTCATGCTTCCTGCTGCTGACCAACTTTATGGAGATGCAGATTTAATTATCCAGCAGGACTCTGCACCTGCACACAGTGCTAAAGCTTCCAGTGCCTGTTTTAAGGACCATGGTAACCCTGTTCTTAATTGGCCAGCAAACTCGGCTGACCTTAACTATGGGGTATTGTGAAGAGGAAGATGTGATATGCCAGACCCAAGAATGCAGAACAGCTGAAGGCCACTATCAGAGCAACCTGGTCTCTCATAACACCTGAGCAGCGCCACAGACTGATCGACTCCATGCCACGCCGCATTGCTGCAGTTATTCAGACGAAAGGAGCCCAGACTAAGTATTGAGTACTGTACATGCTCATACTGTTCATTTTTATACCTTTTAGTTGGCTAAGATTTCTAAAAATCCTTTCTTTGTATTGGTCTTAAGTTATATTCTAATTTTCTGAGATACTGAATTTGTGATTTTCCTTAGTTGTCAGTTATAATCATCAAAATTAAAAGAAGTAAACATTTGAAATATATCAGTCTGTGTGTAATGAATGAATATAATATACAAGCTTCAATTTTTGAATGGAATTAGTGAAATAAATATGATATTCTAATTATATGACCAGCAACTGTAGTATATGATATGCATTTGTTAGGGTATCATCATTATTATAAGGTACATTATTAAACTTAACAGTCCTCATCTGACCACCCCCATATTTAAGAAATACAGAAAACAGAATACTCATTATATTCATTTCATTCATATTTGTGTTTACAATATTTAAATCTTTGTTCTGAGAACATGGCGTGATGAGCAAATATTTCTAGTTCCAATATATAGAATACTATTCTGAAAGTGCAATTTCAAAAAGTCTGCATGATAAGATTTCTTAGTAAAACTAATTGTTTAAACAAAGAGCAGGAGGATGAAGTCTCCAGGTGTATTATGAAGAGACATGACCTACACAGTATGAAATATGGATGATAAAAACAGTGCCATCTGCTGGCTGCATGAAAACTGTGCACTGTGGGCAAAACCAATCATTTACACATATTATTATTACACATTTATTTTACCAGGATGTCTCTCTCTTTTTTTCCAGCTTGGCCAAAATTGAAAAATAAAACATTCACAGCATCCATAAATATGATAGCATGATGAAGTTTATACTAATACTCATACGACTCGTATCTACAGTCAGAGACTAGACTGTAATACAGGTCTGACTGAAATTAAGCTTATGTTGTGAGGTATTAATGCAGCACATCAGTGCATGCTTGAACAAATAAAGGCTCAATGATGAGTAATTCCCCTTCATGTGTCTGTAAGGATCAATCAGCAGAACTAAAAAGAGCAAAATCTTTCTTTATAGCAGCTCAATCTGACTCTCAATTGAATTATTTGGTGTAATTCAATTGAATTCAAGTTTATTTGTATAGCGCTTTTCATGATACACAATCATTTCAAAGCAGCTTTACAGAAAAGTCTAAGTTTCTACATTATATTTAGGAGTAGGTTAATTATGGTGACTATGCCAGAAATGTACAGTAAGACTCACAAAGTTAGCTGACACCAAATGACACAGAATCAAACAGATGGTGAACACGATTAACTACAATGATTATATGATGCGCTTAACTTTGTGATTAAGCAAAATTATTTAAAATTTCATCAAATACTATACTTACATATTTTTATAGTTACAGTAGTTACATTACAGAAATTGCAGTATCAATTTGATTGTGAAATAGGGGCCCTCAATGGTCTAAACTCTGGACTGGAGACCTCACTGGGCAAAATTTTGGAACAGGAGCCCTCACTAGGCTAAACTCGTGGACTGGAGCCTTCAATAGGTTAAACTTGCGGACAACGGCACTAACTGGGCTAAACTCGGGAACAGGGGCCCTCACTAGGCTAAATTTGGGGACAGGGGCCCTCAATAGGCTAAATTTTGGGACTGGAGCCCTCACTGGGCTAAACTCGGGAAGAGGGGCCCTCACTGGGCTAAACTCGGGAAGAGGGGCCCTCACTGGGCTAAACTCAGGGACCGGAGCCCTCACTAGGCTAAACTTGTTGACTGGAGCCCTCACTGGGCTAAATTTGCAGACAGCGTCCCTAACTGGTCTAAACTCGGGAACAGGGGCCCTCACTGGGATAAACTCGGGGACTGGAGCCCTCACTATGCTAAACTCGCAGACAGCGTCCCTAACTGGGCTAAACTCTGGAACAGGGGCCCTCACTGGGCTAAACTCAGGGACCGGAGCCCTCACTAGGCTAAACTCTGGGACTGGAGCCCTCACTGGGCTAAACTCTGGGACTGGAGCCCTCACTAGGCTAAACTCTGGGACTGGAGCCCTCACTAGGCTAAACTCAGGGACCGGAGCCCTCACTAGGCTAAACTTGTTGACTGGAGCCCTCACTGGGCTAAATTTGTGGACAGCGGCCCTAACTGGTCTAAACTCGGGAACAGGGGCCCTCACTGGGATAAACTCGGGGACTGGAGCCCTCACTATGCTAAACTCGCAGACAGCGTCCCTAACTGGGCTAAACTCTGGAACAGGGGCCCTCACTGGGCTAAACTCAGGGACCGGAGCCCTCACTAGGCTAAACTCTGGGACTGGAGCCCTCACTAGGCTAAACTCTGGGACTGGAGCCCTCACTAGGCTAAACTTGTTGACTGGAGCCCTCACTGGGCTAAATTTGCGGACAGCGGCCCTAACTGGTCTAAACTCGGGAACAGGGGCCCTCACTGGGATAAACTCGGGGACTGGAGCCCTCACTATGCTAAACTCGCAGACAGCGTCCCTAACTGGGCTAAACTCTGGAACAGGGGCCCTCACTGGGCTAAACTCAGGGACCGGAGCCCTCACTAGGCTAAACTCTGGGACTGGAGCCCTCACTAGGCTAAACTTGTTGACTGGAGCCCTCACTGGGCTAAACTTGCGGACAGCGGCCCTAACTGGTCTAAACTCGGGAACAGGGTCCCTCACTGGGATAAACTCGAGGACTGGAGATCTCACTAGGCCAAACTCAGGGACTGGAGCCCTCACTAGGCTAAACTCGCAGACAGCAGCCCTAACTGGGCAAAACTCTGGAACAGGGGCCCTCACTAGGCTAAACTCGGGAACAGAGGCCTTCACTAGGCTAAACTCGGGAACAAGGGCCCTTACTAGGCTAAACTCAGGGACTGGAGCTCTCACTAGGCTAAATTCGAGGACTGGAGCCCTCACTAGGCTAAACTCATGGACAGTGGCCCTAATTGGGCTAAACTCGGGAACAGGGGCCCTCACTGGGCTAAACTCGGGGACTGGAGCCCTCACTAGGCTAAACTTGTGGACAGTGGCCCTAACTGGGCCCTCACTGGACTAAACTTAGGAACTGGAGCCGACACTGGAGTGAACTTAGGGGTGACCGGCTGGCTTGACTTCGGCTTGAGTGAGGAACGGCTGGTTGAGGGGTTCCAGATTGGGATCAGAGGCAATTGGCACAGTGGATAATGCACATGCCTTTGGTGTGAGAGACCTGGGTTTGAATCCACTGTGAGACACCAATGTGTCCCTGAGCAAGACACTTAACCCCTAGTTGCTCCAGAGGTGTGCAACCTCTGACATATATATAGCAATTGTAAGTCGCTTTGGATAAAAAAGCGTCAGCTAAATGTAAAAATGTAAATGTAAATTTTAACATTGCTTTCCTTGCTACGTTTCTGAACCTTGATCGTGTTTGGATTCCTGCTGTCTATGGATGGTCAGAGAGCTCTTGGAATTCATGAAAAATATCTTAATTTGTGTTCTGAAGATTAACAAAGATCTTACGGGTTTGGAATGACATGAGGGTGAGTAATTAATGACAGAATTTTAATTCTTGGGGATAACTATCCCTTTAAGAAAAACAGCTCTGGTTACCCCCGCTACAGACACCATGAGTTTCTCCTGCATCATTGCATTCTCCGGAATTTCTGAGCAATGGTGTACTTTCGTCACCACAGTGGAAGGCCCGCCTCTCCATTCATTCAGTTGGACAATAGAAAAAAGAAACTCAGACACTTTTCTAGTCCAAGTTTCTTTTTTTTTCAACTTCAGGCGTTCAGAGTAGGGGTGGGCGATATCTCGATATTTAAAATAGATCGAGATATTTTTTAAACAGGATTTTAACATGTCGTATATATCGACATATTGTTTATATTTATTTCTGATTCTGCCACTTTGCTTGTTTGCCTTCTCTGTGCTGTGCTCGCCCCCGCTTGCTCGCCCCCCGCCTCCTTGATTTTGTCCCCCCTCGCGTGTTGTCTCATTGAACATGGCGTTGTCCGCAACCAGACAGGAGGCTACAGAACTAGTCTAAAAAAAGGAAAACTGGCTCCATTATATGAAGATACCTCAGTTTTAAGGCATCAGGCGAACAGCAGACAGATGTCTACTGTAAGGCCCTATGATTTCCGCAACGCAGAATACGTGGACGGAATCGCGGTATCCAGTTATAAACACGAAATTTACAGTTTAACGTGATATATATATATCGTATATCGAGATAAAGCAAAATATATTGAGATATATTTTTTGCTCCATATCGCCCAGCCCTAGTTCAGAGCGCTCCTGCAGAAACGTGTGGCACATTAATGTTCACTGCAAATAAAAAACAATTTACAAAAGCACATCTCACTACAAAAAAACACATTCTGTCTGATTTGGGCTTTCCACTCTTAAAAATAAAAGTGCTTCACGCTACCATAGAAGAACCTTTTTGTCTAAATGTTTCCATAAAGAACCTTTACAATCTGAAGAGCCTTTATGTTTTACAAAAGGTTATTTGTGGCTAAACAATGTTCTTCAGATTTTAAAATGGTAAGAAAGAGATGGTTCTTTAAAGAACCTTTGACTGAATGGTTCGCTGTGAAGAACCTTTTAAGTACCTTTACTGTAGCTTACTTTTTCTTGCAAGGTACAACACACAACCCAGGTCAGTCACTGACTGAGCTCAAATAAAGGACCAGTTTTGATGAACCACTCTCTTTTTCCACGGGATTTCCACAAACTGAAATGTAGACGGTTTTATTTGAAACACTAAATGAGTCTCAGGTGCAGAGTGTGATGAAGCAAGCGCTGACCCCAGAGCTTCATTAAAACTAGTTCAGGGACCGCAACTCGTTTGTAGAATCTCTGTGGCTTTATGAACTGGAGCTTCACCCAGAAGAGCGCCAGAGGAAAGCTTCTCTTCTGATAAACACACAGCACAGACGTCCCACCGGCCCGCGCCGCGTCTAAACGCACACGTGTCTGAGTGCGGCTCTACAAGAGGAGGCGCGTTTGTCCCTGAGCTGTTCGTCTGAGATCTCTGTTCGCTTCTCGTTCCCTCCAGATCCTCCAGACGCCACGCTCAGCTTCACAGGAACACACACTCGCTGTCGGAAGAGGATGAAACAGCCGGGTGTGTAAAGCAACACATACATGTGGCAGCACATACTGTTCTCTTTCAGGTATTCTTCTGGGCTTTGTCATTTTGGGTTTGATTTTTCCAGGTTTTACACTCAAAGGAAGCTGCCGCGACTAATGGCTTCAAAGAGCCGTGATCCCATGTTTCTGTGAGTCCCACCGCCGTCTGGAGGAGCAGAGATCCTCTGTGTCTTCTGAGAAGAAGAGCACAACGAGCTGTGACTGACGCTATGAAACGCCCGCCGCTCATTATTCAGACTGACCAGAGAAGAAAGAAGTAGAAAAATCAGTACACAGATGAGAGGCTTAATTCACTGTTCACGGATTGTTTTTGTTCAGCTATAATAATAAGTCCCGCACACTCAATTACAAATGGCCACCTTAAAAATAAGGTGAGTATAATGCTGCACAAACATGTATGTTTGTTTAATAAGGGCAAAGCGGCCTAATGGTGCAGTTCATGTGTTGTGGGCAGATGGGCTGGATGTGACCTCAGTGTGCACTTTTCTATTCCATACCCAACATTACATCAGGAAAGCATGGTACGTAAAGCTGAATCCTAACCCTTCCTTAAAAACAAACACAACAAAACATCAGTGATGATGAGTAAACACACACACACACACATATAAACACACACACACACAGCGGAAAAGTAAACAATCCCAGCATGCATCAGTTCTTCATCCCTTAAGGAGGACTGAATTGCTTCTCTTCTGTTGTTTTGAATGTTCTGGATCATCTTGAGAGTTTCAGTGCAGATCGTTTAAGGTCTCACAGTATGAGGAGAGGTTGACCTTTGACCTCTGCTCATCCTGTCCCAGACTCAGAGCATGAACTCCAAGAGTCCTTCCAGATGAAAGTGAGGAGCTTCAGATCTGCAGTGCTTCACCTGCAACAACCTAACTAACTACAATATGAAAAAACTCTGATCAGAATAGAGCAAGCTAGTTTTTTTTCTATCATTTTTTATAAAAAACATGCAGTTGAAAAGTCTGGGAGTGAGTTCAAGTCTGAAAAGAGCAAGATTATTTTAATACATAGCACATGCAATATATGTAATGAAATCAGAATAAAATCATTAGACTATTAACAATGTACAAGGGGTAAAATAAGGTACAACGTAAGAGCAAAAACATCACTGGATGTTATCACACACACACACACACATAATGCAGATTGAGAAAATGATAACAGTACATTTAAAAATTCCATTTCATTGTCAGTTTTCAACTTCAGAAACACTACTCCATACTCACTGAAATGCATAGGAGAAACTGTTGTTTTCAACATCTATAATATCTGCATAATGTAAAATACAAATGGTGAGGCACTATATAAAATAATTTTCTGTTGTGTTTTTGAAAGACGTCTCTTCTGTTCAATATCATAAAATAGACACAATAAACAATAAAATAAATAAATATTACTGATAGGCTATGTGTAATCCTGGAATAATAAATTGTGTTGTATTATCTTTATTCTCTCAGTTTCAGTGGTACAGCATTCATTTAAAATCTTGAAGAAAAAAAATGCATCTGCTTTATATTCTAAATGCTACAAAAATCACAAAAAGACTTTAACAACAGTTTTCTCTTTCTATCTATATCACATTAATAATTTTGAACCTTGTTGGAACATTATAAAGATCATGGAAATATTAATAAAAAATCATGCTTGATTTGAAAGACATTCTTGTGTACTGTACATTTGTGTGCTGAACAGTTTTGGTTCTGTGTGATATCTCCGGCTGAAGCACAATGACTTTATTAGATGTCAGACTGCAGGGCATGTGTAAAGAAAGCAGAATAATCCATCAAACACTCTCCAGGCAAATGCTTATAATGAACATGAGTATGTGTGATCCTCGAAGAGTCCTCTGGATGGCGCTGTCTGCCTGCGCTTCATCTGTCTGCAGCACTGCCTCAGAGTAAAGAGCCCCTCACACACACATACACAAACTCACACACACACACAAACACACAAACACACACGCACACACACACACACACACACACACACACGCACACACACACGCACACACACACACACACACACACACGCACACGCACACACGCACACACACACACACACACATACATAAACACACACACACACACGCATACACAAACACACACACACACACACACAGACACACACACGTTTGTTTTTGTGTAAAGTGTGTTCATCCCATAGGTGTAATGGTTTTTATACTGTACAAACTGTATATTCTATGTCCCTTCACCAACCCTACACCTAACCCTAACCCTCACAGGAAACTTTGTGCATTTTTAATTTCTCAAAAAACCTCATCCTGTATGATTTAATAGCTTTTTGAAAAATGGGGACATGGGTTATGTCCTCATAAGTCACCCTCTCCTTGTAATACCTGTGTTGTGTCCTGATATGATACAAAAACATGCCCCCCCCCCCCACATGTCAACAGTAATGCAGCCTGCATGCACCAAACACAGTCAGATCGGTCATGCTGCAGACTCCTGACACCTCACATGACAATCACCTGCTCACAGCACAAGCAGGCGTCTGAACTCTAGTGCATGTATTTTACATGGTTTATGTTTTATATGTACAGTCAAACCAAACAAGTAATCAGATACCAGATATAGATTTTATTTATTTATTTTTTTAACCAGTGGATGCAGTACACTATAGTAAATAAATGTAAGCGAGGATAGCAAAATAAAGTAAACTGTGACATATTAATCACAAAAATTATTCCTACATTGGACTACCAGTAAAGATCTTGGGACCAAAATTATTCAGACAATGTTTTGCTTCAGTGTTTTCTCATTAATTGCTAATGCGACCTTTTCACTCCACAGATTGTTCATAATTAAGCATTGCTTGGTAAATGGTTGAGCTTAATTGCTATTATCTAATTGTGTTCTTAAATTTAACAGCTGACAGCTATTCAACCGAATTCATTACATGCCCTTCTATCAAAGTTATCTGACATTATCAAGATGAATTTGTTCTGACACAGTTCAACTCTGAGTTCTTATTACCCTTTTCTAAACTATAGCGAATAAACTGTGATATAATGTGAGAAATGTTGAAGGTGTCTGGATAATTTTTGATTTGACTGAATCTGCAGTGGGTGGGCTATCTGTGTTCAGAGTAAAGTGTTTATAATGAGCGTACAGTCACTGGTAATGTCGCTGTCTCTCATTGTTCCACGGTCAGCCTCTATTCGGCTCGTGCCCTTTTCTGTACCTGTCCTGCCGGAGCAGGTGGACGTGGTGCTTTGTTTTCACATCATTAATCATTCCTGAAGCCGCACTTGAGCCTGTAATGATACCCGCAGCACAATTGCCTTTCTTTGCACGGCTGCCAAATTGGAGGTGAACGGCCGTAGCCAGACAGCGCTCCCACATCCCCCGACTGTCTCATCATTTAGCTATTTATCCATCTCGGATCGTCCTGCGCCGCTCTCGCCTCTTTCCCAGGAGGCCGCCTGTGCGGTTGTGCAGTCTTGGGGGAGTCGCGGGATCAGATTTGCTGCTCAGGGTTTTTGCCTTTCATTGTGTGCCTATAAGTTTGGGATTAAAGACAAATTTCCCACAGGGCAGTGCTGGATTTGCCGCTGCCGTTTAACTGTTTAACCTGGCTTACTCTGGTAGGAGGGGAGAGTCGGTCGACGTGTCCTCCGAGACCATGGTGGGTTGAACAGGAGCCAGTCGGCATCAATACAAGCAGGCTGCGTAGGCTATCGGATCAACACCCCCCCAAATCTGTACAAACAGAGAATCTCCTTTGAAAGTGGCTTGATACAGTCACATCTCAAGATAACGGGGTGGCGAATTGTTTCCTAAAGTAATGCTTTTAAAAAGTTGCTTACATTTTATTTCGAAAGGCATTTTGCTGCTTCACAACTTTGCAACAACATATTTACTAACATTAATTAGAGTATTAGTAGACTGTCAGGTTAGTAGTATAAGTTGACATGACTTATAATCAGTAGAAAGTCCATCAAAATAAAGTGTGAACAGATATTTAAGCAGACAGTCACTAGTACTCTAATGACTGCTAGTGGACATGTAGATGCACAGTTACCAATCCACCTTATCCCTACACACAGAAGCAAGCCTACGGGCAAGACTTCTGCTTCATTAGCCTGTATGGAAATAACGAGAAGCATAACAACGTGCAGTAAACTGGAAAACTGTTTGCACTACAAAGCAGTATGTTCATAATTAAAGGGATAGTTCACCCAGAAATAAAAATTTGATGTTTATCTGCTCATCCCCAGGGCATCCAAGATGTAGGTGACTTTATTCCTTCAGTTGAACACAAACTGAGATTTTTAACTCAAACTGTTGCAGTCTATCTCTTTACAGCAGATCGCAGACTTATAAGTGCATTAGCGCCACCTATCTCTCAAATGGACCATTGACACTCCTAATTGATTGTAGATAGATTGTCAATGGTCCACTTGAGAGATAGGTGGCAGTAATGCAGTTATAAGTCTGTGATCCACAGGAAAAGAAAAAGAAGAAGCCTCCTCACGCTCCTGCAGCTGAGAACACACTCAGGACAGTTCAGATAGCTCAGGTATTGTGTTAATCAAAGGTAAAAAAGCTACATAAATACTGATCAGTTTCGTGCACAGACCGATCATTTTGTTTTCTACACATCAATGTATCATCACGAGCCACATGGTTTCATTTGATTTTGTTTATGTTTTTATTTTTATTTCACTGTATGTTTTAGCCGTGATTCCCATCCACTTACATTATAAGACTGAGAGACTGCAACGGTTTGTGGTAAAAATCTCAGTTTGTGTTTGCCCTGGGGATGAGCAGATAGACATCACATTTTCATTTTTTGGTGAACTATCCCTTTAAGATAATACAATAAAATAATAAGGTAAGACTGGAAGTAAGACCCATACAATTTTCAAATGGTGGCACCCATTTTTTACAGGAAGAATAAGGTGGATAGTCAGGAGAATGTTGGAAGTGTACTCAAAATAAAGTTATACCAAGACGTTTGCAACTTTATAAAATTTGGTATCTAGAACTAAAATGCACACAACAAAATCTCTGTTTCTTCCTTCCCAGGTCTCTGGAAGGTAACACACGACAGCGAGGCCTCAACTTTACCGAAGACGATGAGCAGACTTCATTAACCCAGTCGAGGGTGATGAAGCAAACGAGGAGTCCAGCTTTGGAGAAGCAGCCTAGCGGTGGGAAGGCTTGTGAGGGACCCTGTACCAGCAGGATGAGTGAGTCTTTCAGAATCAGCAGGTATATCTCTGTTCTGTCAAACACAGTCCGAGCAGATTACACAGATCTGAGGGAGTTTATCCGCCCGCGGCCGCTGCCTCCTGCTCCATGAACACCAGCCTCAGGTGTGTAACTGCAGAGCGGCCAGAGCTTTGATGGCGGCTCCACCTGCTCTCCAGGCCAGGACACGGACTCAAGGAGCTGAACACATGCGTGTCATTACTGGCATAACGACAGGTGCAGATGAACACAGTCAACGCTATAATACATAAACACTAGACAGAAGAAGAGCAGCCTTTCAACAAGGACAGATGTGGAAAGGCAGATCTCCTGGGATTCTCTGAATATACGGCACAACACTATTGATATTTAATTAAAGCCGCTCTTAACTGCAGCTGAGTGGACGAGAGTTAATTCATGGACTAGTGATAATATTTGTGCTCTGCATGAGGAGGTACATAAAAAGTTATCTATTGTCTGAGCAGTTTATCAGTGCAGTGATGGCAGAGCGTCCCGTGCAATAACTCAACATTATGGGTCAATTTAAAACGGGCCCAGCACGCTGATTCTCAGATGTCCTTAACTGCTGAACGATGCTGCCGCTGGATTACGACGAATACGAATAGACACACACACACATTCCTCCGGGGACAGCGAGGAAGGGCAGAGGGTGTCTAGATTCAGTGATTTCACCCTTTCTAGTCTTATTGATTTCTTCACAGGATGCAGCTGATAACATTGAGCGTGTTCCAGAGGAGCTTGCGGCTGGTATCCAGACACTCGGAGTGTGTGAGTGCTGTGCTTTCATAATTAAGGTCAGCTGGGATGCATTAAAGCATTTGAGGTGTTAAAATGGGTTCTCCTCAGAGAACGAGTTGGCATCGTTCACGCTTGTAAATTAGGCGCCCTGGAAACGAGGCTGCTTTGAGGAATGGGCTCAATGTCTTCAACAGTCTCAGGTTCTGATGACCAAACACTCGACCTGCAGCACTTGCCACTTTAACCGTTAGGAACACAACGCATGATATTAAGTGATGAGTGCTATTTAACTAGTAGAAAGGCAGGCCCACCTCTCAGGTGACACACAAAGCAGCCAGTGAGAGGAGAGAAAGACAATTCAACTTCCTGCTAGGAAAGAGAAAGAGCTTAAAAAAAACGTATGCGATAACCATTGTTGTCAGATTTGTTAATGTATTACTTCCTGTAAATGTATTAGCTTTACTTCAACTTTTTTTTATAAGTAGATGGAGCATGATAAATTAACAAGAAAGCCTTGTCTGTTTAGTTTTACATTTGCAAAAGCATTTCATTCAGAATCAAAGTGCCACTCTTGATAATTCTTCTACTATGGCATGGTCTCAAAAAGACGCAGCACTTTAATGAGTTTCCTGGTGTTTTATTAATGGCATTAGTTTATGTAGGATGCTGGATGTGAGGCTTGTGCTCTGTATCTCAGCAATTTCTTCAGTCATTTTAGACAAACATAGTGAAATCAGTGGAATGCAGTGAAAATGTCAGTCAGATAGATGGTAATGGCTGGTACGTCTTGTTTTTAACACCAGTATTTATTTGACCATTATGTTAAATTGTCCTCATAAAGCTTTACTTGGCAGCTCCATCTTTTTGTTCTCCATCTATGAAGCTCTAAAGTGGACCGGTGGGAGAACAGTCCAACATGGCTGCTTTACTAAACAAATAATCATCATGCAGAGCCTTCCAACCACCTTTGTGAGGCAGCGATAAAGTTTTCACTGTTTGGTTGAGCAGAAAGATCCAGCACTTTCCGTGAACAGGGCTCAAAATTATTTTGGTTGAGCTTGATGAACAGTCAACACTACAGTTGGTGAAAAAGAAATGCGACTATTAGCCCCCCCCCATGCTTAAGCTTGATGACCGGACTGGAAATATAAGTGCTCATTTTAATGCCCTCTTACTGTAAGCTTCTTGTTGAAATTGTTCTTGGGAAACGGAGAGACTGAATGTCATTATGCGTGATGTTAAACCCAGCCTATGAAATAATTCAGGAGCTATCACATAAAGTATCTTACGCTCTCGGAGGAGGCTTTAAAAGACGATAAGGCTGGGATACAAACGCTAGCCGGAGTCCACGCAAACCAAATTAATCCCGTAATGCCCAGGGCCTGGAGGGAGGGGGCCGCTCTGTTAAGACCACCTTTATTCAGTGGCCCTCAGTACCCAGAACTAAATGACAGCCGGAAAATCACAGCAGCAGGGTCGTGCACGGTGCATTACGGGCTCCACCGCAGCGCCGGTACAGTAGCGGTCCGAACGCCTCTCAGTGCCACTGTTACAAAGAGCAGCTTTGACCAGATCCTGAATAACACAGTGCACACAATGTAAAGGAATGCAACAGCACTTACAGCTTTCTGATGCCATGTGTTTTCCTACGATTATATTAGTCTTTGTGACAAAAACATATATGCATAATTAGCTCTTCACAAATGCACGGTCTAGATGTTAAATTGTCAATGTTTTCCATCTTTGCCTTCCACTTTTAAACACTCTCACGCAGAGAGCCCTTCTGGAAAGCACAGCATTTCTGCAAACTTGCCCGTCTTCGGCTGAGCATTTCTAACAGTAATTTACACCTATACAATTACAGTGCTCTGGAGAAGATATAGTGTCAGTCCCTTTCTATTTAACAGTGCGACCCGTTGCCCTCCGAGGCTCGAGCTGAACGAGTGTTTCTCTGATTAATGGTGGAAAGAGCCACAGCTCCAAACCCTGCCAGGAGAGGTGGGCTGCTCTCAGCCTTTTTATGGAAATTAACCACAAAACACAGCCAATTAGAAGTGTGTTATTTAGAGTGACTTTCCCCCCTCTTTTCATTTGGCTGAATAATGACATGGCATGATATCCAAATCCTCTGTGGCAAATTAATGTGATGTTGAGTCTTTGCCAGCTCCAGGAGCTACTCGATGCTGAAGGGAAGTTACGTGCGTCTCTGACCAGACGAGATTCACGCGAGGTACTAATGAAACCGAAGTGTCTTGTGCTCATCACTAAGTGAAAAAATATTCCCTGTTGGCCACAAAACATTTTTAACATAAGGCTTTAGAGACGTACAATACAAACCGGTGAAATTAACATTAGAAATGTTTTAGTTAAAAATATATTTTCCCTTTTAATGTAAATTAAAATGTTATGATTTATGAAAAACTCTACTCTCCGTTGATTTTAGCACAATGTGCTCATGCAAAACAATGTGATTCCTCGTTTTGTGGAACTGGCGGGAAGGACCCTGAATGCTCCAGAACACACTGTGGAAGTTTCAAAGGGCAGAGTCTCTAGGAAATCTACTTTTTCTTTGGAGAAATGTCACAGGAGAGATGGGAGATTGGCATCACAAAGGGCCCAAAATAGCACGGGCTGCTACGCATTGTCAGACAAGATTTAGACTGAGGCGCTGACTTTTGTTCTGTGAAGTCTCGGGCCCTGAAAAGGAGATTGGAGGTGTAGAAATTGCAAATTATTTTTTCCTCCTGGATATGCGTTGCTCCCAGTCAGAAAGCGGTGGCTGCCCACACGAGCGTTCGAGATATTTTACCTGCCCGAGCTGTAGGGTTTGGGTCTGCTTGTATTCCCAGGGCCCGTCTGTTTTCACTGCTACCCTACACCACAAAAGCCTCATACACTTAATGCAGCTTCACCCCCGGGACACATAATAGGATTAGAAATCATTTCTAACAATTTACAAAAACAAATCACATGGCATGGCTTAGAAATTGCTAATAATTTCTCCATAGCTGGTAGATCAAAGGCAGGCAGTGGAGTGACCCCGCTCAGGCGTTTTTAATGAAGGGGTTAATCTTCTCAAAGGTGACCATTCAGGAGCAGAGGTGTGACCAAATGAAGAATTCAGCCCCGAGATAATCAGCACACAAACGCTCTGAGGAGCGCTGAGGCCGGTCGCCCCTCGCATTTGCACCACAGGACCTTCGAAGCGAACGATGGCCGACTGTTTCCTCTGCCTCTGCCTCAGATAATGATGTGGGTTTTCCTCATCGCTGCCACATTCACACTGCATTCGCGCGGATGAAGGAAACCTTGCAGTGCTGTGTTTGAGTCATGGGACTGAACGCCTTCAAAAGTGCAGCGGGAGGACGAGGAAGACGGCTTAATGCAGCGCGAGCATCAGCCCGAACGGATAAGTGTGCTTGGACGTCTAATCGTGAAAATGGGCCTCCCAGTAATTAAGAATAAATGAAATTGCTTATCAATTAGTAAGCGACTGCATACACCATTTGGCTGTGTTCGCAGGGATTAATCAGGGAACCATTGACATTACATTGTTCCATAATTATCATTCATACGTTTTATGGTAATTGGTGAATTTTTCATGGAGGAATTACAATGTCTCGGAAACACCAGACAATATTAACACTCTCAAATATAAACATTAATTAATTTCAGAGCAAAAGAGGAAGGAGATTGATTGTTGGCATGGAAATAGAAAAGCGTTGACTCTCAAACAATGACTGTAAACAACTTTAATGAACTGAAGCCATGATGAGAGAATATCCATCACGTTGATAATTGATAATAAGGCATAAAAATACACTGTGGAAAAAAAAACATGCATAAAAATAAAACAAAGGCTGGTCTTAGAGGGGAGGTGAAGAGCCTCGAACAACCAAAATAGTGAAAACATATCAGTCTCAATCAAGCTGAAAGTGTTTCCTCTACATGAATAGGAAAACTGACTATATCAACCAGTTTTGCCCTAACTTAATCAAACTCACCTGCCTAGTAATCTTCAAGACCTTGATCAACTGGTTCTGGAGTATTTGATCAGAGCTGAACCCTCCAGGGCCAGAGTTGAGGAACCCTGACATAAACACGTATTTGGGAGGAGCTTATTCATCTAATCCTGTCAATCAAAGAGATGCCTGCATCTTTCCACCAGCTTTTTTTTTAAATCCTGTTACTTTATGCTTTCTATCTGCAGATTATAATGAGCAGGACAACTGGTGAATTGGCACTTCCACACTTGGGTGCTTTTGCAGTGATGCCATAGCAGAACCATTTTAGTTCCCTGAAAGAATCTTTTAGTGATCATGGAACCAACAATGCAAATACACAACAGATTTGTGTCTTAAACAAAGATTTGTTTAGGATGACCATATTAGTAGGGGCAGGATACAGACCAGTGGAGGGTGGGTTAGGGTTTGTTGGGTTTAAGGGGGTTAAAGTAGCCCCCAAAGTAGTGCAATGATCATGTCCCAAATATCAAAATGTGAAAATGTCATTTCCATACCTAACATTTTCTTTCCAAAACTTACAAATGTACAAATGTAATTTTTGCAATATTTCAAACCTATAACCCACAGGAGAAAATCAGCCCTTCACATGGATTTAAAATCAGCTGAATTTTGTACAAATATGTGGATTTGGTAACACTGTATCCAACACGAGCTGCATCCGAAGTGACTGAAATACTCTGCATATTGCTAGTGGCTCCCTGATGCACAAACATTATATTCAGTGTTAGAATGTTTGCGTGAGCAGGCCAGAAATTCAGGAGGAGGGGAAGAAGAAAACAGTCCTGCGCATAACTTTAATAGAGAAACAATGGTCACTCTAGATTTGTGTCCTGAAGTTGCTGCAACCAGAAGGCGGCAAATGTTAAGCACATTTATCTGGTACCATGTGTGTGTAATTCTTGATGTGACCTCGACCTCAAGTCAAAGTCAAGCTCAATCCTCACACACTTGGGCAGTTTATCTGTAGGGCACTCGGGGGTTCCTCACAACAGACCCCAGTCACGGCACTCGGCCAGAGAGTATTGGCACGAGGTTTAATGAGGTAATTAGTCAAAGGCCATGTTGACCCTGAGAGGGTAATACCTGTGAACTTTTACCCTGGCACCTAACACATCTCTAGCTATCACTTCTCTTTCTTAGTGAGGATGATATCCCGACGGTAACACTCCACTCCTGCTGGGTCTGAGCGTTTGATCGGTCATTAGGAGCTCTAGAGGTCTGACACTCGGCCATGAGCTTCATGCTTTCACCTGTGAGCAGCGAGGTAAAGCTTTGTCATGAATCAAGGGCTCTCCAGTTGCAAGGACTCAGCTAACCGCATTCGACTCAATTAAGCAGCTCCAAGACCATACAAATTGTAAAAAGTTGTAACTCTGCCATTGTGTCTCTGCCATTACAGAGAAGAAAAAGACAGAATTAACCCTCACTGCTTCCCTGCATTGATCCTGGGCTTTAATGGTGTCCCTGGAGTGTGGCAGACAATTACAGATATCATTACATCTGCATTGATTTCTTTAAGAGAGCCCAGTTCCTCAAAGCAATTTCTACTACTGTTTGGAAGTGGGCCAATTAAAATGCCCCGGGGCCCAGTGGGGGACATTCAGTCCTCACAACTGTCAGAATGTCACTGTGTTCTCACGTTACAGCTATCAGACGTGCACACGCACACGCACACACACACACACACGCACACACACACACACACATACACACACACACACACACGCTGATTTACTGTAGCTATCTAAATGGGGACATTCCATAGGCTTTAAGGATTTTATACTGTACAAATTGTATATTATGTCACCCTACACCTAACCCAAGGAAACTTTCTGTATTTTTACAATAAAAAAAAACAAAACAAAAAAACTTTGTTTACTTTATTTTTACACCAGTTTTGCAAATGAGGACGTCCCCAAAAGGAGGTTTTTGGAGATTTTGTCAGATTTAGCTCACTTCTGTATACAAATTTATCCCCAAAATACAGAAGTCACACACACACACACACACACACACACACGAGAGCATGTTCATATGTTTCATAATCACCATTACTGTGGATGAACTTACTGTAGAACTCAAACTATTCTAAAATCATTTGCTGATCATTTTATCTAAACAGTAGTTTTCAGGATATTGGCTTTTGTTTAGTCCTAAAGTTTAACACAGTCAGAACAATGACAAAAGTGTGATATTCAGTCTCTAGTCTTTGGAGGAAAGTTACCTGTAAACTGAAAGGAAATACAAGCTCCTTATTTTAGCTCATCAAATGGGCTGTTGATCTGAAAAACAATGAAAGGAGTGTCAGAGGTGATAACAGACGCAGCAGTGAATGCCCGCTTCCACCAACTTTCTTTTCTCCATAGGATTTATCAGAAAGTAAGATTCTACAGTAAAGCCCAAACAAACTAGTTGTGAAATGAATTGCAGCACATTTAATTTCTGTGATCCGTCTTCTTTAATGAGTGTGATGGAACAGCACTGAATCTGAAACAACTGTACAATATTAAACTACTGACCTACAGAAACAGCTGCTGAGCTCTTCTGCTGTTTCACTGGTGTGTGATTGGTGGAGTTCTACTATCAGAGGATTATGGGTAGTGTAGTCCTTTACCAGCAGTTCAGCAACACAATTATTATCATTATTAACCACACAACTGAGTGATGATATATGATACTCTAGAAGCCATACATCACCCTCTGAACTTGCTAAAATGTTTTTTAAGTGATGGAAATCACTTTGGAGAAAATGTTGCGCTTGTTTTAGAAAGAACTGTATTGTTTTTCTTCTCACAGCTCCTTCTTCTGATGTTGTTCTGCTGGTGGTTCAGTGTGATGTTCTCTATAGTCTTGAGGAGCATTTCTCACTGATTATAAGAGTCAGTTAAGAACCAGCGCAGCTGCTTGTGTTATTTTCTTTGGCCCGGACTCTCTGCTTTCTCTCCATAAACACACTGCGAGGAAATGCAGTTTACAGAATTAACCCATTAGCATCATGTGGTGCCCTCAGATGAGACACAACAAGCTTTGATTGAGACGATACAGTATAATTTCTTTGTGAATTTCACAGAAGAGGAAGAAAATGCTAATTGCTGTTATGGAACCTTAAAGGACTTAGCTGCGATAAGAGCTGGATGTGATAGCGCTGTGTAGTCTGGGCCGAGCGTGTGCTTCCTACTCGGCCGTATCAGCGGCACACAGAAACAAAGCTCATTGTGAAGCACAGCAAAACACCACGAGCTTCACCTCTTACGACTACAGCCTGTGCTGATACGAGCCACATTCAGACACAAACAAACCTGAGCTGTCACTGAAACAGACAGAAAAACAGAAGACATGTTATCACTGTGACTGCGCAGAGCATTTTATTAATCCGTTAAGCATCCAAATAAGTTTACTTCTCCTGGATTAAATATCCGCATAACAAATACTAACCTAAACAACAAGCCAAACAAACACTGTAAGCTGCTTACACAGCATTTGCTGATGCTAAAATAAATACTGCTTCTCTGTTTTCATGATAACTAGCCAGATCGTCACTTCCGGCCGGATAACAGCGCTGGAGGGTTTCAGCTAAAGAGAGGAAAAAGGGTTTTCAGCACAAGAACACAACGCTAATGCGTGATTAAAGAGAAGCAAAGTCTGGCAGCACATTAATCTCATATTTCAGAGATTATATTATTTTCCCCAAAATTGCAAATATATATGAAAGTGAAACTATATTTTGATTCAGACTTAATATGTAAGCAAAAAATATATGGAAGCAATTGAAATATATGGAAGGCAAAATATATTTATAAAAAAAATATTTATACTTTTTAAATATACAAAATATACAAAAAATGCAGTATTGTTAGAAAATGTAGAAAATGTTACGTTATTGCATTTTTTAATAACTTTAAAAAAAGTTATTTTTACATTTTTTTTTAAAAAAAATGTAACTTTTTTTTAATAACTTTTTTTTATTATTTCTTTGAATTAGCACAGGTTTTGTTTTTGGCACTGAACTCTCTGTTTGGCCTCATTGATCTGAGTTTATGATTGCCAAAATTATAAAAAAAATAATGCTTTTTATTACTCAAAAACAAAGGTGCATGAGCTCAGATCAGTGAGACAAAGAAAATTACCTCTGCTAACTAAAAGAAAACAATATTTTTTTGTAATAATAAAGAATAATGAGACATTTATGAGCAGCTTTTTAAAAGGCAGGTCATTTTTAACATTAGGTGAAGTGTTTTCAGCACAAGGGTTAAATAAATCCACATTGTTTTGAGCAGCTATCCAAACCCTCAAGACTTTTTTAACCCATTGTTCTCTGACAAACACACAGAGCTGCAGGTTCGCGAGGTCAGATGGACGGTCTGGAGGAACTTTACATGCTGCATTGTTTGGGATGAGATAAAAACTAATTGAAAGTGACCGTTGAATTAGGAGCCAAACAAAGGGCTGACAGTTTTTAGTCAAATGTGCTGTCAGCTCAGATTTAAAAGCGCAGTGGAAGGTGAAGCTGAAAAGGCAGGACGTGTGAGAGCAGAAAGAGGAAGCCTCTTATGGCAAAGCTGTGACAAGTGACTGTCATGCTAATCAATGAGCGCTGGACACAGCGTGACACAAGCATTAGCAGACTGAGGCCTGAGCATGGTTCTCTCAAACCTGCCATCATAAAAGCCCAGGACTAAGCCATGAGTCAGAGACCAATGACAGGGACATCAGATCAAATATCAGCCATTTCCCAAACCACATTCTGTACATGAATCACAAATGGAGAAACACCATAATAGTGTTATTAATCCATAAATGTGATCTTACAAAGACAAAGGTCAACTATTAACTATATATGTGGTTTATATTGCTTGCAATTGGGATGAAGTAAACATCTTTTGAGTATTTAACATAAAATAGTTTGATTGTGTTGAATTTAAAAACAAAACAAATAAATGCACAAACACTGGCTGAAAAGCAAAAAATATGAACACCACACAAGGGTTAAAGCAGTCCATATAAATCCAGCTGTGTGAGGGACAGACCCCAGTTAAAGTCATTATTCATTAATAATCATCCCTTTAAACAAATAACAGTTTACGGGTTTGGACCAACATGAGAGAGATTAAAAATGATTTGGGGAAACGCCTTCGGCAAGATCAACTCTGAATATCGTGTGCAGTCTGTCCAATGGAAGTGCGTGACATCACAGGCGGGGTGACGTAGCAACCAGGAAGCTATAAAGGCACGTGCCACGCAGCTGGCTTCAGCTTCACGTCTTTCATCAAGTGCTCTGTGTGTGCATGTTCAAAACTCTGTCTTGTGAGTGTTTTATTGTTGTCTGTCCCAATAAAGCAACATAATGCCTAAGAGCAAAGCTAAGACTAGACAAATGAAGGGCGAATCCAGATCCCGCTATAAATTGTGTGTTCCTCCCTGCCCACGCTACATCACTGCTGGGGATACACATGATTTATGCGTGGTTTGCCTAGGGGAAGAAGCACGCTGAGTCGGCTCTCGAGGGACTGATAACTTTGTGAATGATTGCCGATCTCTTCGAGGAGGGAGCCTTCGCCAGCGTTCCCCGCGGTGCTGGCCCCGCTTCTGCCGAGGCAGAGCGGCTGCTGCACTTGTGGGGTTCACAGGTGGATCTGGCGGAGGGTATGGAGACGGGCCAGTCCTTATCTCCTTCCTCATCTGCCAGATCCAGCGCCCAAACCCTGGGTTCGGAAGCACGCTCGTCTGTTTCTTCCCCCCAGGGCGAGGGGTCGACACTCCACCTCTCTTCGTCTGATGAGGTGGATGTGGAGACTATTATTAGGGATTCCCCACCCCTATTGCCCCAGTATGAGGAGCTGCTGGAGATGGTTACTCGTGCAGTTGATAAATTGAAAATCGAGTGGCCTGCAGAGAAAAAATCTGAACCGCAGAAAAGTTAATTAGATGAGCGGTTTCTGCGGCTGAGACAGCCACCTCCAGCCCGGAGCCTTCCCTTTTTTCCCGACTTCCATGAAGAAATAGCGAGGTCATGGAAACACCCTTATTCAACCCGTCTCTTCGGCCCCAACTCTCAATATTACGGCAATGTCTTGGGGCTTGATGAGCGAGTGTACAGAGTGGTGCCCCGGGTTGAGCAGACGCTTGCGAGCTATCTGTCACCTGCTTCGGCATCGTCTCTGAAGGCTCTGGCCTTGCCCACAAAACCGTTAAAAACAACATCCATGTTAATGGGCAAGGGCTATGTGGCAGCAGGTCAGGCAGGGGCGTGCCTTCACACTATGGCCGTCCTCCAAGCATATCAGGCTGACCTGCTGAGAGATGTAGACGAGGGAGAGGGGATCAAGTCCGACAATATTGCAGAGCTTAGACGGACTGCTGATCTCTCCCTCTGCGCCACCAAAGAGACCGCTCGCGTGACTGGGCGGTCTATGGCAGACTTGGTGGCCGCGGAGAGGCATTTATGGCTGACCCTGTCTCAGATAAGAGAGCATGACAGGGTCTGCCTCCTGGATGCCCCGCTTCAAGCCTCGGGCCTGTTCGGCGACACAGTCAATACCGTCGTTGACAGGTTTCAGGAGGCACACAAACAGGCGGCGGCGTTCCAGAGTTTCCTCTCTCGTCGCTCTCGTGGGTTATCTGGGCGGGAGATACCCACGCCACAAGCAAGCTCCTCATACCGTAAGGCTCAAAAGCAGAGCATCACCACTCGTGCTCTCCAACGCCGGGACCGAGGGTCTAAGTCGGGGACTTCCAAAGCTAAATCAGACCTTTGTACAATTATCAAAGCTAGGAAGTCCTCAACAAAGAGGTCCTGACGCCAGAGGCACTGTGACCCTGAGGGTAGCCCCTACTGGGGTAGAGCGGTGTCCACCTCATTATACGGTGCCCGTCTCACCCCAGTGCCCTCTGGAGGCCGGTCTGCCAACCCTGCCAGTGTTTCAGGGCGCATCGGTCTCCCGCGAGTGTCACTCCCAGTTAGTTTAATGGGGCTACACCGACAGTCGTCGTCCCCCAGCAGGCTCTGGTGATGGAACAAGAAGTGAATACCCTATTAAGGAAGGAAGCCATCGAGGTGGTCCCTCCTCTAGACAGGGTGTCCGGGTTTTACAGCCGGTATTTCATAGTTCCAAAGAAGGATGGGGGGGTTGCGTCTGGTCTTAGACTTACGTCAATTAAACCTCTCAGTCATGTCACTGAAGTTCAAAAGGCTCACTGTCAAACAGGTTGTAGCTCAAATCAGATCCGAGGACTGGTTTGTCACAATAGATCTCAAAGATGCATAGTTCCACATATCCAATCTTACACAACACAGGAAGTTTCTAAAGTTTGTTTTTGGGTGCAAAGCCTACCAATATAAACCACTTCCCTTCGGCCTCGCACTCTCACCCCGCACGTTCACGAATGTGTAGATGTGGCTCTGGTAGCCCTCCGTATGCAGGGCATCCGCATTCTGAATTATATCAACGATTGGTTGATTTTAGCTCAGTCAGAGCAGATGGCGGTTCGACATCGAGGTGTCGTTCTCACCCATATGGGGGAGCTGGGTTTGAGAATGAACGCCAAGAAGAGTGTACTTTCTCCAGTTCAGAGAACCACCTATCTAGACATAGTGTGGGATTCGACCACGATATAGGCACGTATATCTCCTGCTCGGATTGAGTCAATCCTTTCCTCAGTCAAGAGAGTCAGAGAAGGCCAGTCACTCACTGTCAAGCAGTTTCAGAGACTGTTAGGGCTCATGGCAGCTGCGTCCAACGTGATACCTTTTGGCCTCCTGCACATGAGGCCACTACAGTGGTGGCTCAAGACCAAGGGGTTTTTTCTGCGAGGAAATCCATTCCGAACTATCAAGGTCAAGCGGTGATGCCTTCATGCCTTAGACATATGGAAGAAACCTTGGTTCTTGAATCAGAGCCCGATGTTGGGAGCTCTTGGTCACCGTGTAACGCTAGCGACAGACGTGTCCCTCACCTGTTGGGGTGCGGTCATGAGTGGCCACCCTGCCCACGGTCTGTGGAACGGTCGCTATCTGACAATGCACATCAATTGTCTAGAAATGCTAGCAGTGTATCGAGCATTGAAATATTTCCTCCCAGACCTGAGAGGCTGTCATGTGTTGATGCGCACCGACAACGCATCGGTGGTCTCTTATATCAATCACCAGGGAGGTCTGCGTTCACGCCCCTTATACAAGCTGGTATACCAGATCCTCCTGTGGTCCCAGGGCAAACTCCTCTTGTTAAGAGCAGTATATAAGAAGTCGTGGCCTAATGGTTAGAGGGTTGGACTCCCAATCGAAGGGTTGTGAGTTCTAGTCTCGGGCCGGACGGAATTGTGGGTGGGGGTAGTGCACGAACAGCTCTCTCTCCACCTTCAATACCACGACTTAGGTGTCCTTGAGCAAGGCATCGAACCCCCAACTGCTCCCCGGGCGCCGCAGCATAAATGGCTGCCCACTGCTCCGGGTGTGTGCTCACAGTCTGTGTGTGTGTGTGTTCACTGCTCTGTGTGTGTGCATTCCGGATGGGTTAAATGCAGAGCACAAATTCTGAGTATGGGTCACCATACTTGGCTGAATGTCACTTCACTCACTAAAATATTCCTGGGAGATTGAATGTGGGAGCAGATATGCTGTCAAGACAGGGGCCGAGGCCCGGGGAATGGATGCTTCACCCCGAGGTGGTGAAGCAGATATAGCAGATATTTGGCAATGCTCAGGTGGACCTCTTTGTGACTCAAGAGACATCGCAATGTCCCCTCTGTTTCTCTCTAGTTCACCCTGCTCCACTGGGACTAGATGCCATGACACAGACTTGGCCGAGGCTTCGTCTGTACGCCTTTCCCCCCATCGCTCTGCTCCCGGGAGTTCTGGCCAGAGTACGCCTGGACGGGGTCCGTCTGTTGCTAGTAGCCCCATTCTGGCCGGGCAGAGTATGGTTCGCAGATCTGAGCTCTCTCCTTGATGGCTCTCCATGGGAGATTCCGATCAGGACAGATCTACTCTCTCAGGCGCAGAGCAAAATAATCCACCCTCGCCCGGAGCTGTGGAAGTTGTGGGTGTGGCCCCTGAGGGGGCACAATTCATAGCTTCCGGTGTTTCAACTGAGGTTGTTGAGACCCTCCTCTAATCCAGAGCTCCCTCTATGAGGAAACTGTACGCCCTGAGGTGGAAACTCTTCATCTCATGTTGCAGAGACTGCCAGCTTGATCCTGTAAAATGCCCAGTTGGTATAGTTCTTGAGTTTCTACAAGCTAGGCTCTCTGCAGGGTTAACTCACTCCACCTTAAAGGTGTACGTGGGGGCCATAGCTGCTTACCACATCCCTTTCGATGGTCAGTCAGTGGGTAGGCACCCCTTACTTACAGGTTTCCTCCATGGTGCACTGAGGCTGAGACCTCCAGTACGGTCCCGTATTCCCCCCTGGGATTTGGTTGTGGTATTAGAGGCTCTCTGTAAAGCTCCATTCGAGCCAATTCAAGATATTTCAGATAGACTTCTGACCCTCAAGACTGCCCTGTTACTGCACTGGATGCATATCTCCACAGAGCTGCCCTGTGGAGAAAATCTGACCAATTGCTGCTTTGCTACGGTCCTCCTAAAAAGGGTTCCCCTGCCTCTAGTCGAGGCTATTAACATCTCCTATGAGTCCTCTGGTCTTCCCCTTCCTTTGGGAGCCAAGGCTCACTCTACGCAGAGTATGGCTGCCTCTAAGGCCTTTCTAGCAGGTGTGTCCCTCTTGGACATCTGCAATGCTGCGGGATGGTCCACACCTTCTACATTTGCCAGATTTTACAATCTTGATATGCAAATCGCTCTTGGCTCTTCTGTCCTCTTGCCTTAGCTGTGCTCTTCAGATACACACTAGGCAGGGGATTGGTAGTCTGGCAGTGCTGGCACATCGTTCCCCAAAGCACTCGGCGCAGCTCGAGTTCCTGAAGAGGAACGTCTCTAGGTTACGAATGTAACCCTAGTTCCTCGAAGGAACGAGACGCTGCGTCGCAGAGCCATACTCCATACTATATATATATATTCATACATAATCGCATACATAAAATCTCAGGCCCAATTTATATTGTGTTTTTATATTTTTATTTTATTTATTTTATGAATTACATTGTAGTAATATATATATATATATATATATATATATATATATATATATATATATATAAATGCAGTTACATGTGTAACCAATTTACTAATTAACTACCCCTACCCCTTAACGCACCTAACCTGTCCTAAACCCATATCCCACCTCAACAGCAGCTAAACAGCTAAAGACAATAAGTTCACTGTACCTAACTATTAATTTTTATGGCTAAAGTGCATAGCAGTTAAAGACACCTAATAAAAACTGGGGCCAAAATCTCTAATCAATAAACACAATCCCAAAACTATGAAGTGACAAACTCTTGACTGGAAGCTCTATTCATCAGGACTCAGAGCTTGTGCTGAATAAGAACATGGTTAAAGTTGTATCGGTGCAAAAAGAAAACATCTCCCTGACAGTGTGTGAAAAGCCGAAAAGCATTTCTCTTTTTTGAGAAATGTGTCAATGTACACATTCACTGCACACAATGAACACAATGCTGCAGTTTCAGGTGTGTGTGTGTGTGTGTGTGTGTGTGTCTAATTGCATGAACTCAGTAATCACAAAATCAGATGTTAAATGAAAGTGTGAGCGAAGGTTGTGGAGTTTGCTGCAGTTCTTTGTCTTCTAGACTGAAGTCATTGGCTGGAAACACACAGAATATTTGAAAGCTTTCATTAGTATGTCATTTAGCAGAACAACACACAGAAGGTGTTCTGTGGGGATGTGTTCACACTTTGCCGTAGCATTAATTGCTCGATAAATCTGTCAGAAGTGGTGCGTGATCGACCGTATTTGTGTTTCTGGTAGAGGACGTGTTCAGTCATTAATTCTTAGCACAGGTAAGAAGAACCTCATCAAACCATCTTCAAACAACATGCGTTCCACGGGCTGCCGATCCTGACACATGCGTGATGTCTGATGTAAATCACCACACGTTCCTCCAAAACACAGCCGGAAATATCATCAGGAGACTGCGCAGGAAACACTCCCCGTCAAACTCCAGCATCTGCCTTTTTAAGTGTAGCAATTTGCATTTCCCTCCATCAGTGGCACTTTTCTGCTCGACTTCATATGGACGCCATTTATTTTGCTTTGAGGGAGAAATGAAGGGAACGGCATGCCTAAAAGTAGAGAGAGGGAGAGAGAGACGTTGCGAGAAAAACACAGGCCTGCCGCCTCAGACTGCCGTCCTCATTGAAAAGGAAATGACACCATGACAAGCTTCATCCAGGGCCGCGTGTAAATGGGCCGCTCTTAGTGCTATTTGTCCGTGTTGTGATTGGCAGGCGTCCCCTCCTCTGCACCATCAGTGTTCGGCCTCCATTAGACACACAGAGGAATAATTGCCCTGCAGGTCACAGTGGCACGCTAACACTTACATCTGCTTCTGAACATTCTTGCCATTCTCTCTGTGCCTGTTAAAATGTGTGCATTTACACTGGAGCCGTGACTAGCGGCTAAGAGACAGATCTGCCTCACCTTCACACGCTGGTGCAGCAAAGATGACTGATTCTTCATCTTCCTCAGATGATGTCAACCCTCAAAGAAACATACAAAACGACCAAATTTTGCTTCAAAATTAATCAAAACATATAATCATTGCAGTAAATAGTGTTCACCATCTGTTTGATTACATGTCTTTAACTAACTGCATGAATTTTACTGTATTTTACCTTGACATCACTGATTAGCTACTACCAGTGGTGAAGCTGGGTGGACCCAGGGGGGCAATGGCCCACACATTTTCAGCTGTGTCCACCCAGTGAGAAGCTGATAATTTTCCAACTGGTTATTTATCAAAAGATAATAATTATAAATGTATAGTGTCACTATAACTTCATATATGTGCTTTAAAATATATTTAACGTGAGTTTTCATGGTCAATTTCAGGTAGTTGATTAATTTTCCCTCTTCCTATAGGTGCTTACCATATGCTTGTCAAAATAATGATTGGTCAGTTTATGCTAGTCCCACCACATTCATGTTAACGACGTGAGTACGCGAGCGTTTGAAAATAGTGTAAAATTTGAAAGTTGAATTTGAAAATAGTGAAACAAACCTCATTCAGAATTTAAAAAGTATATATTGGATTTCTGAAATGAAATGTAAGTATTAGCACTGAATTCAGACCGCCTACAAATGAAACCAGACCAGTGGGTGATGGATTTATAGATGAGAAACTTACGAGACAAATGTGTTTAAAGCATATTACCATAGCTACAGTGTTTGATCGGCTAAATAGATGCGTTCTTTGTGGAAAGAAAAAAAATAAACATTTTGCTAGATACTCTTCTCCACAACGAACTACATATTTGCAGCTGCACTCATTTCTACACTCCTCGATATCTCCTTTGAGTGCGAGCTTGATTATGAGATCATCTGCGAAGCCTCATCGTTAAGAAGGTAATGCTTTGCATACAGTCAACTTTAGTTAACGTTTGGCAATACCTTAACTAACATTAACAACACATTTGGTGAATTATTTAGTGTTTGTTGACTAATAAAATTGTAACTTTTCGTTAGCTCTGATACGGTATGCTTTTAATTTTAATAATGTTTAGATAGATAGACAGACAGAGAGACAGAGAGACAGTCGACAGAGATAGACAGAAAGACATACAGACATACAGATGACAGACAGACTCACAGACAGACAGACAGACAGACAGACAGACAGATAGAGAAACAGAGAGACAGACAGACAGACAGACAGACGACAGACAGAAAGACAGACAGACAGACAGACAGTTAGACAGACAGACAGACTCACAGAGAGACAGACAGACAGACAGAGAGACAGACAGACAGACAGAGAAATAGAGAGACAGACAGACAGAAAGACAGACAGACAGACAGACAGATAGACAGACAGATAGACAGATAGACAGCCAGACTCACAGACAGAGAGACAGACAGACAGTGAAACAGACAGACAGACAGAGAGAGAGAGTGACAGACAGACAGACAGTCAGTGAAACAGACAGACAGACAGAGATAGAGAGTGACAGACAGACAGTGAAACAGACAGACAGAGAGAGAGAGAGAGTGACAGACAGACAGACAGTCAGTGAAACAGACAGACAGACAGAGATAGAGAGTGACAGACAGACAGTGAAACAGACAGACAGAGAGAGAGAGTGACAGACAGACAGACAGTGAGACAGACAGACAGAGAGAGAGAGTGACAGACAGACAGATAGACAGGCAGACAGACAGACTCACAGACAGACATTCATTCAGACAGACAGACATTCATCGGGCTGCTGTGTATTATAATGTGTACACAGCTTTGGATTTTCAGTGACGTGTTATGTTGTTGTAACAGTAGAAGCTCTTGGTCCAAGTAGATCAGCACACAGCAGATCATGTCAGATATTGTTTGTCAGCACTGAGACTTGTTTGAATGGACTTACTGCTCTGATAAAGAGCACGGCATCTCAGCTGCCAGGATGTTGTGACAGAAAATTCATGAAAACATAACAGAATCTGTATCAAACACGGTCGTGGAGAGACACCACTGCTCATTCACGAGACACAAAGAGCTCAAATGAATGCTGATGATGACCTGTGACCTCAGGGGTGTTCGTTAATGAGATTACTGTACGTCTGTTCCTTACCACACACATTCCCACCCATCCTATCTGTAAGATTCATTAAGGAGAAGAGATTGATAATGCTCTGATAATGAAACTCCATTAATAGAAGAATGTATGTGGTTTAATTAAGGGCTGTGTAATGAATGCTTTTAGTCATGCTGAACGTTAAGTTTGCAGACCAACTGTACTGTGGTTTCATCTTCAAAATGATTTTTCTCTGATATTTTAGAAAGCACACGATGCTTAGTATATATAAAATAAGAGCTTAGAAATGCTGAACTATCTGACCGCAAGTCAATAGACAAAGTGTTTCTGAAGATCAGATTTCTGTTTGTCTGCTCACCTCTGAAAGCACTAATGCTTTTTTTTTCTCTTAAGCCTGAACGATCAGCAGCATTTCTTTCTTTGCCAGGGCCTTCAGCTGCTCATGACCAAATAAAGCACAGCTTTATAAAAGCTGGCCAAACAAAATAGCAGAGCGCTCTGTAGCTAAAAGCAGCATTTTCCTTTTCATCGTGTTTCCCATCAGTTCTTTTCATATCTCTGACTGACACAAATCCTATATGGCTACTTTTATTTAACGAAGAGCATTAATGAAGAGCTCTCCAGTTAAATACATCTTTATTCTGCTATTAGTGCAGCCGCTTGAAGCAGGAGCTGAAGGAGGGCGTCTGAGAGCCTTCAGAGTCGAGGCATTGAAAGGCACTTTCACATCAATCAGGCCTTGTGTCCAGTAAGTGGCGCTTACATTTACATGAAATATTCATAAAGCATTCACCCATGGTCTCCAGCGCTGTAATCATCGCAATCCACCCCCCGAAATAGCTACAATCATGTCAACTTACAGGATGCATCCTCTTCGTCCAGTGGCCATCCCGTCTTGAAAAGAGCATTAGGAGTGTCAGAGTTTCTGCTACGTGTCTGATGTTTCCATACGGCGACCGGATGATCAGATCAACAGCAGTGACTGAGAAAAACAGCATGTCTCAGGTCTGCTCTGATCTATAAAGCAATGATTGAATAACAATAATAACACTGACCAAATGATCATGTGTAACAAACAGACAGAATTATTTTTAAAGGTAAAGAGAATCAGGTATCCTATATCTTTTGTTGTTGATATCAAAGACCCTAACCCTAACCCTAACCCTAACTCTTTGTCAGTGACTCTTTATTTGACAGAATACTTGTTACATGTTACATATACTTACTATAAAATAAAAATGCATAATAAAAAGCAACTAACTCTACACAGTACAACCTTGTAATACAAGCTGTTAACATACTTCTTTGTGTAAATACAATGTAAAAGCACATTTTCAAATAAAGTTTAACTGATTTTAACAATACTACCATGTATTACTATTATAATGTATATTTACAATTGTGTAATTACTTAAAGGCAGGGGCGTATCTTTTCAGAAGTGAGGGGGACAGAAATTACACACACACGGAGACACATAAAACATTACGATATAACATTTCTGTAATTTATAGCCTACCAGTCAACAGTTTTTTTTTAAAGTAAGATTTTTAATGTTTCGAAATAAATCTCTTCTGCTCACCAAGCCTGCATTTATTTGATCCAAAGTACAGCAAAAACAGTAATATTTTGAAATATTTATACTGTTTAAAATAATTGTTTTCTATTTGAATTTTAAAGGTAATTCATTCCTCTGATCAAAGGTGTATTTTCAGCATCATTACTCCAGTCTTCCGTGTCACATTAATCAGAAATCATTATAATATGATGATTTGCTGATTATCAATATTTAAAACATATGAGTAATTTTTTTCAGCATTCTTTGATAAGTAGAAGAATCCACAGATCAGCATTTATGTGATTTTTTTTTTCATTTTTTTTTTTTTTTTTTTGTATAAATTATAGAAATATACTTTTATTTAGCAAGGATTCTTTAAATTGATCAAAAGTGATGACATAAAACATCATTTTATAATGATTTGTACAAGATTACAGAGATTTCTATATCAGATAAATGTTGCTCTTCTGAACTTTCTATTCATTAAATAAACCTGAAAAAAATGTACTCAGTTGTTTTCAACATTATCATTATCATAAAGTGTTTTTTTTTTTTTTTTTTTTTTTTTAGCAGCAAATCAGTACTATATCAGAATTATTTCTGAAGGATTGTGTGACTGGAGTAATGAGGAAAAAAAAAATCAGCTTTGAAATTTCAATAAATTATTTTAAATAGGCTAGTAAAAATATTTCAAAATTTCACTGATTTGCAGTACTTGGATCAAATAAATGCAGGCTTAGTGAACAGAAGATACTTCTTTAAAAAACATTAACAAGCTTACTGTTCAAAAACTTCTGTATGGTAGTGGATAATATAGGCAACTTAATTTTTTCTCTAATCTCTAGCTTTTAATTGGCTTATAAATCTATAACTGCTGGACAATAACATATAATAATGATTTGTTTATATACTACAGACACTTTTTATCACATAATAAGGCAGAATAGTTTCTGTACTGTAATAAATGCTATGTCAATTAGCACTACATTGTTAATAAACTTTATTTATCACCCGCTGGAGATTTCTTTGGACTTTGGACAAAACCGAAAACAATTGTTTTCATACAGTGATAGGTGGACGCTTTCTGCGCGAGAGCGCCTTCCGGCTTCGAGTATGAATGAAACACACATACACTCACTGCAGGAGTGTTCAGCGCTCCGTGATGTTGATTTTGCCTTCTGGGTCAGAAAAAAACATCAGGTCATTTGCAGACTATCCTATTTCTTTGAGTTTAAATCTATATTTATTCACACCAGCTCCTGAAAACCTCTATACGAACACACTTGCCCGAAAAAGTGCGGGGGACGAATTTCCGTGATGATAAAAGTGGGGGGGACATGTCCCCCGCGTCCCCCGCGTAATCTACGCCCCTGCTTAAAGGGCACCTATTATACCAATTTTTGCAATATATAATGTAAATAACAGGTGTCTGTCAAGATTCAGATCAAAATACCCCAAAAATAAGTTATTATATCATTTTGAAAAATGCCTATTTTAAGTGGAAGCAGAAACACACTGTTTTTGTGCATGTCTCTTTAAATGCAAATGAACAGGTCTGTGCCTTTACAACTCAAACCTCGGATACTCTGTAAAAAAAAGCTTCTCTTTGGATTTAAACCATATCAGTTTAAACTTCTCATATAGTTTTTCCTGAGCGCACACATCCGAAGCATGCACACAGAAAGTGTCTGTCACATGGCATGTGAGTACTAAACTAAGTTCTCTTGCATGACTTATTGTGCTTTAACTGTCATATACACACAAGTTTATGTTAAAAATACATACGTTACAAAAACACAGTCGAATATGTCTGTGAAGTTAAACAACTTGGAAAAAAGTCAAGTTCATATTAGATCGGTGTATTAAGTGACAGCAGTCTATGATATGACTTAAATCATAAAATAAAAACAGAAATCACTGACTGCTCTGGATGGAAGAGTGTCTATCGTTTAAATGCTGTAGTGTAAAAACAATGATGGACTGTGTGTCTACTAATATGGCAGTGTCAGTCCACAGTGGTGGGTGGGGCTTGCTAAATATGATGTCACACTTTACAGATTCTGTGAAAGGCCTGCTCCGAGACACGGCTCATGATTTATGGGGATTTAAAAAAGCAGCGGGTGGATTTTTATCATAATATTGTGGTTGTGTTCCAACACTGCTAACACACATTTATGTCTAAGCAACATGTAAATGGGAATTTTGCATAATAGGTGCCTTTTAAAGTGTAACCCAAAGTTAACTGATGCAATAAAATATTTATCTGTTAATATTATAATGAATTAATTATTATAAACTGACAACAAGTAACATATTTTTACAGCATTTACTAACCTTTGTTAAGGTTACCGACTTACAGTTTTCTTGCTAAATGAAGCACTGCATTCAAAATATCACAAACACATCTCAAAAGAAAACAGAAAGCGTTTTATGAAATTGAAAACTGAGTCAAAGGTTGAGAATGAGTGTGTTTTTGCAGATTTGAGTGTCGGCTTTCAGAAACTGTGACAAGTACAGATTTTATGTGTAAGCAGTTGAAAAAAAAAATGTAATCACAATCACATAATGTAACATATCCTAGTGTTACAACTGCACAGAAACACCTTCAGCAACCACCACCAACACCCTTGTGGCCCCCTTCAGCTGTTTTCCAGCTCTCAGACTCTTGGTGGTGTTCTGTATTCTGTAGTTCACTGTCTGATGGTGTATCTCTGTCTCCGGGTGAAATCTGCAGCTGCTTCTTCATCACAGAGGAGTGTGGACTCCAGCTAGAGACCCAGACTCGGGCTGAGGCACTCATATCTCTGCCACTCTTTAAATATGAGCTGCTGTTTGCACAATGTTGGAGACTGAACAGGTCCAGCATGCTCATTTGCAATTCTTATTGCTGTAAAAGTTAATCTATCCCGAGCAATAAATCAGAAGACGCTCAGCTTAAGAGTATGTCCTGCCGCCGCCTCCAACGGGACGACTTTACAAACACAACTGAGCTAACACAGATTTATTACCTACGTTTATATAACTCATATTAGAAATTCATGGACCTGGCAAAAGGGATTAGAGCGTTTATTTCAGGCAGGGAGATGATCCTGTCATTAACGGTCGATACTTTCATCACGGTGTTGAATTCACCCAGTGACGAGTCACGGCGGACATATCAGGATTGTGCAGCTGTGTTCGTTATCTGCCTGCGACCCGCTCCGCGCACACAACGCCGACCGGCAGCCATCAGACGTGGATTAGGCTGTCAATCACAGGGCCGCGCCGTATTCTGTGCTACGCTTTTGCTCAAATGTCAGCGAGATCAGAGTCATTTCTTGGCTAATTGCATCTCGGTCGTCTGTAATGCTGCTCGTTTAATGGTTTTGTTAGACTGTGTGACAGGACACCAGTTCTGCAGAGACGTCAGAAGTATGGCCAGAGTTCACCCTGTGTTTCTTAACATCTATTTCATCTCCATTGTCACTGTATTAGTGACCAATTTAGAGGCAAAGGTTTCAACAAGAACACAGACTTTGCTGTCATCATTAGAGTCCAAACTCCAGACAATTCTGAGTTAAGCTAAAAAATGTGCACATTTTCTGGATCTCACACAAGGTTTTGTGACACAGAGCATCTCCCAATGACCTATTACAGTTTTATTTCAACTGATTATATTTTCAAAATTTAGCCTTTCTTTTCAAAACTTTACACAAAAAATCCAAGAATTGCACACACAAAATGCAAAATGCCTCACATCTCTTGCAAAATGAAGCACTGCATTCAAAATATCACATACACATCTTAAAAGAAAACTTTTGTTTCATGTTACAATCACCAATATATTTTTGGACATATCATATAAACATAGTTATTCAAAACCAAAAGCTGTTCTTTCATGATCTCCTACATTTCTGTACAAGATTGAAAGTAGAGATTGTTTTTTTTCCCTGAAAGCAATTATTTTTGTGATTACAGTATTACACAGTACAAAAGAAAAGAATACCATAAAGCATGTGTAGTTGTGTAGATGTGTGTTTATTGATTGGTTGGTGTTCAGTGAAGCACATGTGAGGAGTTAGTGATAAATTAGTGTTCCATTCTGATTGGTTGTGTTTGAAAAAGGAATTCAAAATACTTCTTGTTAGATCTGTGTTTGTTACAAAGATAATTGTGTGTTGTGTTTTATGAAATTGAACACGGAGAAATTAGTGTATGGTTTTGTAGATCTGGTGTGTCCTTCTGCTGTTTGAGGGTCAGCTTTCAGAAACTGTGTGACAGGTGAAGATTTTGAGTGTAAGCGTGTTGTGATCTGCATGTGGAGTCCATTTCCCAGTCTGTGGGATATTACTCCGTATCAGCCGATGAATGAACGATTCCCTGGATTACAGCCACATTATGTGTCGTGTTACAATGAAGCAGAAAGCTGAAGTCGAGAGACCCTCATTAACATGAAGAAATCAAACAGCAGCTCATAACACAAGTGCTGACACCTAATCTGTTTTCATTCTGTGTCAAATCACACGATACTGCCGTCAAAGGTTGGGTGGAAATTGTTCGAGGCCCTAAGCAGTTTATAAGTGTAGCACTAATCTGCAGTGGACCTTACATTCAAATGACACGCGCTCCATTCTGCCGGCCCGTTCCCTGATGGAGGAAACATTAGTGTATTTGAGTATTAGCTCCGCTCACTGAGGCTGGAACACGTTCACATACAGATTCGCAGCTGTTCTCAGTAAATCTGACTGTGTCTTATATAAATGTCGGCCATTTGTAAATATAAGAGAAAAAATCTAGTTTCCTCCTTAATCCAAAAAAACTATTATCTATATTGTAAAACTTAATCTGTTATCTGTTGATGACATTATCAAAAAGACTGTCACCAAACACATGCTGCTTAAACTGGGCATAGTTTGAGTTTTGCAATCTGTTAATGATGGGCACATACTGCAAGTGACACGGGTGTGGTACAGGAGAGAAGCAAAACAAGAAGAAGATAGTGAAACTACTGTAGGAAGAGACTATTAAGATTGAGATTGTTTGAAAGGTCCCAATGTTGAAGAAACTCACTAATATGGGTTTAGTATGGTATTAGTTTCATTACTTTTGTAGAATGGACCACTCTGATACTGTTTCGAGTCGTCACTGGATGTTCAGAGCCAGAGTTACACTGCTTGTCACAGTCTTCAGCTGGTGTGCTCAGAAGGATGGGCAGGATGGAGGTATTTTTCGGTGAGCTCATGGCTTGTGCTGTGTTTGTTGGTCTCATGCACTCTCTCCTGTCTGAACCCGCCCATCTTGTTACCTCATTATAGAATCAGTGGGTTCACATGTTTCTCCCTCATTACTCTCCTCATTTGCTCCCTATTTATTCTCCTTGTGTTTGCAGTCCTGTGCTTCTTTGCTGTTGAATGTTGTCTGATGTGGCTGTGTCTTTTAGCCTTCACTGACTGTTCCTGTATGGCATCCCCTTGCCTTGTTGTGTTGTGCCCTGTTCTGGCCTTCCTGACAGTTTTCCCCCCTTGACGTAGTTTTGTTTTATTATTATTATTAATAAAGAGCATGATTATGGCATCTTTGAGTCCTTGCCTCATCTCTCCTCATGGTCCATGACACTGCTTTATTCTCATATTAGTATATTTTCTGAAGGTTCAAAGATGATTAAAACTGAAGTGATCTTCAAGCATCATCATATAGCAGTCAGACAAACAGACTTTACTGAAACTCTGCAAATAAAAAAACGTTATTAATAAGCACTAGAGAGCGAGAGACTATTCTTTGCAGTATAACGAAGGATGTTGCAGACAGCAGTAGCTGCATGAGTCTGTCATTACTGTAGGAGAGCAGCGCCGCGCCGTTGACACACGCGGATCTTCAGCCTGCATAACAACCAATCCTAATCAAAAGACTCAAAGTGTCAGCTGCCACACAGTTTGTGTCATCTGTGGTTTCCAGTCCTCCCCTCTCTCTATCTCTCCGTCTTTCTCACAGACAAACACAACAGAAACGCATCTAAACAAGGTCATACCACAACACCTCCGCTGTTTTTATTTCTCTATTTCTTTAACAGAATCCCTTATACAGTATATACAAAAAAAAAAAAAAAACTATGTACTGTATGTACTGTGTTTTTTTTTAAGATTTGTTTTTCTTATTGAGGACATCTCTGAATGTCAGTCACATGAGGTTCAGTCTCATACACATAAAGACAATAAATTTAAGCAGGTTGTAATCCATTACTATTGTATTACACTTATTTGATCCTCTAGTAGAAGAGGAAACCAGTCGGTTTAATAAAGTTGATGAAAATGGACACAACAAAATGTTTGCCTTTAATAATTTTTATATTTTATGTTTTCTAAAAGCAGTAAGACTCTTGAAGTGGTGTTATACAGTAATGTCTAACCTGCACGTCACTATATACTGTATATAACGTAACCTCTGGTAACTTACTGATTCATTATTTCTGATTTATTTTTAAATTGGTCAGTATCCTGACTAAAATTATTGTGGATTTTAATCCATTTTTTTAAAACCATAATAGAAAATATGATGCATCTTTTAAAAGTTCATGACAATAAACAACACTAAAAAGTATTTCAATGTTATTTACAGCAATAAAAAATAATAATAATAATAATTTTCAACGAAGAGACATGAGAGATATATCTATAGGAAGCTTGACATGTCTATTTTAAACTTAACAAGTGCTGCCGAAAACAATTATACTGTGATAAAGTAATTCATATGAAAACAATGCAATGTCCATTTTTCTCCTCTCCCTTCATTATCTTCTAATGTGACCACGCCCACACGCTTTTGAGATTATAATGTTTCACTGAAGCGCACGGCTTGAATATGCCTATACAACAGAAAACAATGCAGCAAGACTATTCTTCAAGTTTTTATTTTTTTTATTTTACTGTTTGCTTTGCGATGAGGGGAATAAGACATAACTCACCCCAAGAAGATGTGATGCAGATTACTTCAGGATTTGAGATTTGGATTTCCTCCGAAAAAAGAATGAAGCAGAGATCATAAACATGTGTAGGTCTCTCTTTAATCATTTATATACTTGTACTAGTTTTCACATACATTTTACTAGTTAGACATTTTCCAAACTATAATTCCTGACTAAATGTATAATCAAGTGAAACATTATGAAGTTTCAATAACAATATACACTACTACTGTAGGTAAGTAATGCATATTGTCATACCTTACCTACTTATTTGTATTTTATGATTTTTTTTTTTTTCTGTTGCTGTCATTCTGTTGTACTGCAGAGCTTCTGTCACGAAAACAAATTCCTCGTATGTGTAAACATACCTGGCAATAAAGCTCATTTTGATTCTGATACTATACCATTCAAAAGCTTGATGTAAATAATATAAATGTAACAAATAAATGTAATTCAGCTTTGAAAGTCAGCTTTGATTGTTGCTGATACTGTTTAACTGCACTCGCAATTGAATATTAAATTATGTTGTGGGATAATTCAATATATTCTAAATAAAATACAAACATAAAATCTATACATTTATTTTGCCCTTACATTATTTCTTGTAACTCTTCCCTCTCAGTCACATACCAGACTGAGAGGCTCATTATGCAACTCATTATGCGGGCCATTGTCTTCTCAGGTGTAAATCAAAATGTTATTCATGATTGTTGACACCTACTCGCATATGAATTTTACAAACAAAAAGTGTCTTAAAAATTTTAATCAATATATTATTTTCTGTGAGTGAGTAAACAACACTGTCAAATAATGCCGACACGGATGCATACATTGTCTAAACCCTTGCTAGTAGTCGCCATGATAGACAGAGAAAGATCCCTCTTCTCAGTTCTTTCAGATGCAAGCTTGAGACAGAACAGTCAGTGACCTCCCCTCCTCAAGCCACCCTGAAAGACCTGTGGAATACCTGTGATGCCCAGTGATGAGAGGACAGACAGAAGCATCTGATGATTGACAGTGTCAAAAACAGTAGATAGATCTAGCAGAATAAGAACTGAATTTCACTATGAATGGAAGGAGAGAGTCAGGTCTGTAGCTATCTGTAAGTGAAGTGTTTAATGTAGAAATTTGAGCAGTGGGGTTACCCGAACCTGCTTGAATGCAGGGGGAAAGGTACCAGTGAGGAGAGATGTATTGATTATGTGTGTGAGTGCTGGTAAGGGTGTAGGAGAGATTGCTTGGAGGAGGTATGAAGGGATTGGGTCTAGAAGGCATGTTGTAGGATGGCTGGAGAGGAGAAGTTTTGATACTTCTGCTTCAGTGATGGGACAGAAGGAGAAGATAGGAGTTTTAGAAGTGGGTGTGTAAACAGTAAAGTCACCAGTCCTTCCAAGGAAGTATCCTTGACATTGAGAAACGCCTTCTGTCTAAGACACTAAAGTAAAAACAGCTGTGGACGCCTTCTAATTAGCACAGCCAATAGCCAATAGCAGTTGTAACAGAAATGAGTCGAACCAGACAAATTAAAGAGTCTATCAAAGCTGTGCATTGAAACACGAGCCAAATTCCTCAGGAAGTCATAAATCAGTTCTAGTGCCACAAGAACCAAGCAAGATGACCAACCAACTTGTTCACAAAACAGCTTTCAACATTAACACCACTAGAACAATTATTTACTATTTCAATTCAAAGAAGATAAATTTGGTGCCAAATGTGTTGTTGGTAATGGAAATGCAACGCTGGACATCACATGTAAACCCAGGAGATCAAGTTAAACACTTCCATTGACTTTCCCCCACCTAGCAGAACCAGACTGAAATTCCTAAGGGGGAAGGGCTTTAAACCTTTGTTCTCCACAGAAGTCTTTGTCATGAGAACGGCAAAGAAACTGTCTTTTGTACAGATATATGGACCAGAATGAACTCAAAAAGACTTATAAATGAATCAGTCCATCGCTTCACTCCATATTCATTTATGTGTAACCCACACATTTGACTATCATGTTATAATCACTTATTGTGTATGTTTTTTTTTTTAATAACTATGGAATAATTGAAGGATACATAGTCATGTCTGGTATGTGTGTGATTGTATCTACTTGCTTGAAATAGCCCTGACAATCATTTATTTGTCACATGTATCATATTCGTTTTAAAGGAATCATGTCCAAAATTATACCCTGCAAGAGCAGGAAAATTCAGACCACATGCTTGGTAAGATAAACAAATGATTTATGATACCCCCGATCCAAGACAATATCTGATTGGTCAAGACAACATTTGAGGTGTGGCCAACAGGCCAATTTAAATACAGAGGACACCATAAAATCTTGCTTTTAGTCTCTGGCTTTTAGTCTCTGCTATTAGTCATGCCTGCTCTTAGCTTTTAGCTTGTAGCTTTGCTACCTAGCTTTAGCTTTTAGTCTCTAGCTATGCTTCTGCTGGCTTGTAGCTTCTAGCCATGCTGTTTAGTCATCACAGTTCTTTGAGCGTGGTTCCAGCGTGCTTCAGCCTGCAAGCCTGCTGCTACTTAGCCACGATGAGAAGGAACACAACCTAGTCTCGTCAAACTTTATTTATTTTCTTTTCCGTTTGAGAGTTTCATGTTCTGAGTTAAGTTTTGTAGCGTCGAGTCTCCGACGCCAGACCTCGGGTGCCCGTTCAACTTCAACCAGCCCACACGACTTTGCACTTTCAGCCAACGCCCAACAACCACGGGCTTCCCAAGACGTCACTTCACTCTTGAACTTCCAGCCAATCAGCGACACCGGGATACCCCTTTCAACGGGAGTCCCTTTCACAGCAAACGAAGGCAATGTATCCCCAGATATTTGTTGTGCTGACGTATCTAATATAATTTTAACCACATTGAGGAACTCAATGCGAGCGTTAATTAAGTGATTGATGGTTGCTCATGTTTATGCAATTTAACGTATTGCTGTAAACTTGGGATTCCATATTTCCATTCTTTTAAACTCATCTTTCCCTAACCTTATATCTTCCTGCAACTTGTGTGAATGTGTGAGTGCGTGCGTTTATGTGTTAGATTAGTTTATATGTCTTATTCATATTGAAAAGAGAAGTGTCTTGTGTTTTGTGCTTACAAGTTAATGTCTTAAACTGCCGATCTTGTTACTGTGCTAATTGATAGTGTTTCACTATAGTTTGGATATTAGTATCCAGCACAGATTTGATGTTAAACGGCTCGTTCACTGAATCGCAGGGCGTCTCCGTGACCAGCCGTGAAACAGTGATTCTGTTCAAATTCCCTTTAAAATCTTAAATGATTCCCTTTGAGCTAAATTGACCTGTTTCCGTTACACAGGGAAATTCCTTCAAATCAAAACTACTGTTGACACTTAAATGTAGGAAGGGATCAATGCAGATTCCACAGGCTCCTTCTTAGCAGAGGTCAATTATTATAATCACCAGTAAGTGCAATCAAAAATACGAACGCCAACGGAAATACAAAATAGAAATAGGCAGAAAATGAAATATTCCTTCCTAGCAGCAATTAATAAGTTGAACAGCAGATCAGTAAACAAGTATTATGCAGAAAACTTCTGTAGACTAATCACTTGTCATTGATAAACATTTTAGTAACCGTCAATAGTTTGTATATAATGTACACAATATGTGTCTGAATAAAATGTATCAATTACGTATTGTCAGGATCCTGCCCGGGTTAAGCACCCACACCTGTTGCTGGTTAATGATCTCATCAAGACACTATTGCTGAGTCCCAATTCGCATACTATCCGTCCTAAATAGTATGCGAAACTAGATTTAGTACGTCCCAAATCGTAATATGTTGAAAAGAGTATTCCAAAGATACCCGGATGGTCTACTACTTCCGGTTAGAATTCGAAGTGCAGATCAATGCACACTCTAAGTGCTATTGCCCACAACCCATTGCGTGCAGGAGGGAGGAGCTTTGCGATGGCTTTGTGGTGATGTAAACATGGCAGCCGGATGCAGCAGCGGAAAACAAAACGATGAGAAAAAAAGATGGGAATAGTAAATAAAATTTTATTGGACATAAAGAATGAATGAAACGTTAACAGTTGTGGTGTGCGTAACTAGGCAACCACGTTGTCGTTCACGTTGCATGACATCATCGAAGTATGTCCCAGAACGTGCATACTCTTTTGCTACACACTCAAAAGTATGTACTTTTTCCTCACAAAAAAAGTACATACTTTTAGGTCGTAGTATAAGTAGGCGAATTGGGTCTCAGCGTATATAAACACTCACACGCACCTCAGTTCCCGGTCAAGCCTCCAATAGGAACGATCTCCTCAGCGTTGTCTCCAAGCCAGATGTAATGTATACTCACCTCAATGTTACGCTAACCTGTGTTCTTGTTCTGCTGTTCCCAGGACTGTTGATCACCGTGCAACGCCAAGAGAATCGATGGTCACTGTATTCTCCCATGCTTACTCCGAGTTGGTACTGTCTTTGGCTTATGGGAAAGAAGCGGATATTAGTAAACGATCAATAACTGTGGCTTTGACGTCTGCAATCCGAACTAACTCACCTGTGAGATTCCCCATTCCACGTGATACCAAACTGCCTGCACTGGAAGAACGGAACTTCACTGTGCGCTAAGAACTGAAGACACACTTGGCACTTGAACTCTTCTTTAAACGCCTTCTGAATTCACCTTTACATCTGTGTCCCGAGTCCTACCTGACAGGTATGGTATGGTCTCTACAATAAATATTATTTTTGCTTTTGTATAAATGTTTTGTCTTTTAAAGTATTTTTGATTAATTTTTAATTAACATGACATTTGATTTAAACTAATACATTCAGCTGTAACATTTTCTTTTCATTGTGGAAGCCTGAAACCCTAAAGCTATTACTATTCACGTTACTAAAGGACAGACGCAGTGTGTGAATGTGCTGTAGTCATTGTGTGTCAGAGGTCACATCCACAGATCTTCATACTCCATTCATAGGAACTCCAGTTCTGTTGCGTGCAGCCATATTAACCAGGTAATAATTAAAATATGACAACACTTCATGTTTTTTTTTCTTTTTTTCTCCAGCTTAGCTTTAGTAGTTCAGGGTTGTGGAGTCAGACAATAGCAGTTCTCCTTTCTATCCAAAACTTGTGCTACAACTTAGAGGTCACTTGACAGCAGAGTGGCTTTGATCGACCAACTGTTACTAAGAAGCTCTAAGAGGTTTACTAGAGCTCAGATATTTGTAATGGACAGAGCGAATCCTGAGAGTTTAAGACTGGAGGTCAGACAGTGTTCCTGCATGATGTTAGTGCAGCTACTGCTGAATGTGAAGGTACAAACAGAATAGCAGCTTCACACCAGAGCGTAACACCTTCATGAGAAATTGCTTTTATGCAGACATTGATACACTGAATAAAAACAGCTTCTTTCAAACATGCTGTCAAATGTGGCAGCGCTGGAAAAACTACCCACACACACTCATGATAACAAAAAGAAGAGGAAACTTTCTGCAAACCCTGAAATACACTGAAACGCATCAAGTGGGGGATGCTATAAGCTGTATCATTTTTTCTCCATTGTAGATGTGGGTTTATTAAACGTGACAAATGAGCAAGCTTTTGCCGAAATTGAAGTAGGTTTTAATACACACAAAATTTGATTCAAATTGGACTCTGAGGCATAATCCCAGAAAAAAAGAATTAGGGACATCACAAGCCTCAGTCAACTAAAACCAGCAAGATGAAAACTATCAGGATACAGAGGAGAATCCCTATCCCTATAAAAACAGTCCAAAATCATACAGGAATTGTATGTGGTTGACACCCAAGTGCCCCAAATACTAGAACTTAAAGTGTGCCTAGAGTTGGTATGGAGTGAGGATTTGATAAAACTGGTTATCTCCGTACAAACAAGTATCGGACAGAACAACGACCTGTTTACCTAATTTGCTGATGTGTTCGAGGGAATAGGGGAAATCCCAGGTGAGTGTAAAATAGCCCTTGACCGAACTGTCATTCCAGTAGTGTACCCTCCTCAAAAACTTCCATTCATCTTGGGCAGATGGAGCCTCAAGGAATAATCACGAAGGTAACTGAACTGACAGACTGGATCAATGCCTTAGTCATAGTGGAAAAACCCCAACTGGAGAATTCTGTATATGCCTCGATTCACGCATCCTAAACAAAGCAATCAAACCGTCACATTTTCCACTACCAACTTTCGATGATATATTCTCCAGACTTTTATGTGGAAAATAGTTTAGTGTATTAAATGCCAAATCAGGGTACTTGACCATCAAGTTGGAAAAAGAGTCATCTAAGCTTACAATGTTTAACACAATTTTCAGACAATACCGGAAATACAGTTCACAGGAGTTCCATGCTTTTGCTTAACTGTGGGGTGTTGTGCACATAACAACAAGCCCATCCTATGCCAAGAGTAGTCAAATCACCAACATTTATATAGCACTTTTAACAATACACATTGTGTCAAAGCAACTCTACAGCATTAAATGGAAAAATAGTGTGTCAACAATGCAAAAAGTTGGTTCAACATTGAATTCAGAGATGTCGTAATTCAGGTAAATAGTATCTGTGCAATCAAGTCGACGATATCACTGGAAATTAAGTTTCCCCAACTAAGCAAGCCAGAGGCGACAGCGGCAAGGAACCAAAACTTGCTTCATTTACTGGAGCAACAATGCCATTTTATCTTGCTTCTACAAGTCTTTGAGCTATTGTGGTTCGCGGGACACATACCCAAGCATTTGAAATCACAGTTGTAATTTATCCGGTACACTACAGAGCAAGCTTACTACATCAGAAAAACCAAACAAATGGAGCTACTTATGTATGGTTACAAAAACATAACATTGTGCAAGGAGTGGTGCAAAAATAAATATTTATTATTAATCAATAATCTGACCTGTAATCAAAATTTGTGTAAAAAGAAATGAAAGTTGTCAGTGTTTTACTGCCACTAGTGCTTATGGAAACTGGGAAATGTGTGTATAGGTATTTATACTTAACTACTATGTACTTACATTTTAATTAATAATTTAGTACAATGTATTTATTGTGTACATACATGTTTTTACATTGTACTTATATTTTTTAAAAACTACATGTAATTACATCTGTATTCAATTTCTGTAATTACATTTATAATTACACTGTTGACCCATACTTTACACCTTAACCCACCCTTACCCATACCTCCAACCCTCTCCCTAACCTTACCCCTATCCCACCTCAATAGCAGCAAAAGTGTTTTAAAATACAATATGAACACAATGAGTACATTGTACTTACTTTTTTATGTAAGTACATAGTAGTTAAGGCCACCTAATATAAAGTGGGACCGGGATTTGTTTTGCTGTTTTGTCCTTCTAAATAAAGTATTTCTATATCCCTAGTATAGTCATTACACTGTACTTACATGTAATTCACCTGCATATAGTGACAACTGTAATTACACTGTTGTAAATATGCATCTTATTTTGCACCTTAGTGTAAACAGACAGTCAGTATTATTATAGCACAATAGTAGTAACATAATGAAGCTTTTACACTGTATTGTTAAGTAATTGCTTATAGTGTTATTAGACAACTATGTTACATTAATATTAATAATTAAAATAAATGAAAATGTTAATTCATAGTTATATTTCTTAATTCATAGTACTATTTCTTAACACCTTTTCTACGGGGCTATCATTTATGGTTAGTTGCGTGTAATAATGCATCATTTGTTACTACTACAGTACTTTTATGTAACAAGGACTCTGTAAGACAAAGTGCTAGCCTTAAATTATATTCATACAGACAGAGGCAGTGAAGGCAGAAAATAATGAGGAGAAAAAAATGTTAGATCGGTCATTTGTTCAGTGAAAAACAAGAGAATAGCACAAGTCGACACCAAAATAACTATTAAAACACATACAAACATCATCACTGCAATCAGATTCAGAGCTATAAGCTTCCAGCTGATAAAAACATTAAGACGTACCCATATAGTTATTGTTCTTAAATCCAAACATTAAACCAAACACTTTAGGTTTCAATAGTTCAACACGTCTAATAATAAAGTATTTATAATAAATAATACATTTATTATTTTAAGTATTGTTGATGACAGTGGAGTCATTTAATTCAGAAGTTATTAAAGAGAAGTGAAGTTCTCCTCAACATTAAGGTGCTGCTGGAGGGAATTTGAATGGCTCATTATGTTTGTTCTTAAGGCATTGGATCTGTCAGGAATAATGATTGTTTATGTGCCTGTATGCAGGAGTGTTTGACTCGCTGAAGCCCCTTTAATTAATGCAGGCCTTCATACCTGTAAATGAAGCTTCATAATGAGGAGCTGAAGACCAGCGAACAGAGGTCAGCAAAAACCAGCCGAGCGTTTTCAATTTAATAGACATTTAAATAGTGTTAATTAAACGGCATGTAATAGACAAGTGCTCTGGACATTTTGGCATGGAAAAGGAGGAGGAGAAAGATAATGTGTTTATTTAGGAGGGGCTCAGAGTCCAGCTGTTGTGCTGGAGTTCCCTGGAAGCTCTCAACACCAGAGATGCTCAGTGCCAACTCCAGACACATGTTATCATGCACAATTAAATATGAAGGGGAAATGCCTTGCTGTGATTGTCAGGGTCTGCGATTTCACGGTTTATATGAGCTAATCTGAAATAATATCTCTTGAAATACTCTGTAAATTACTCTAGATCAATATTATATATCCATTATGTATTTATTTTATTTGCTTAGTAGCCAGTCATAAGATAAATTATTTCTAGATGAATACCAATCCCAATCATGTCATAAAAAGCAACTTTCAAAAATCCAAAGCAAATTGCTTTCATGTACACCTTCCTTTTTAAAAAAATGAATGACAAATACAACACAAATGCACACATCGTTCAGCGGTCTTGTAGTTCATTCATCTCTTCAGAATGTCAGCAAACTATATGAGTTCTCACCAATCAGAAGCGCTGATGCTGGGGTTCCTCGCCACTTTCTGTTTTTGCACCTCTCTCTGTGCTTCTGCTACATGATTATTATGGCGATTTCAGATGCGGGTGCGATAACAGTCATCATGATACCTGTGAAAGGTGCCCATTTAAAGACACAGGTGTTCATTAGAAAACAAACACAGGTGAGAGTAATTTGACATCACATGGAGACGCTGGGATGAGATGAAAATGAGCTTTCTTCCACTTTCATTCAGAGACTATTATAGAACAGATATGAATATATAAGAAGTTACAGTGTATTGCACAAATGCTCTCAAACAGCAGAATCTGCAAGCTGAAGAATTCAGTAAAAACTCACAGCACCTACAAAAAGGAAAGAAAGTATAGGTGTGTGAGATACAATAATCCAAATAAGCTGCAAAAAGGCCTTCATATACAGTGGTGGCCGAAATGATTAGAACACTTGACAGATCTGGAACAATTTTCCTTTTTTGTCTCCAAAAAATGGTTTCATTTAATAATGTTCATGAAACTTGCAGGTGGTTGGTCTGAGCACAAGAGATATCAGATTAAGTGAGTCATACAATTTTTATATTTAATATTTGGTATGTCCACCTTTTTCATTGATTACAGAAGCACATCTCTCTAGCATGTCAATATATTTCCAAAAAAAAATAAAAATACACTAATGTTATCTCATGCCTTCTGCAGCTCAAGTCAAAGGCTTTCCTCTAAATCTACAATAGATCTGTCCAGTTTATTTCCCAACTTGCCCCAAATTTGTTTGATGGGGTTGAGGTCCTGACTCTGAGGCACCAGTTCATAATATTCGATGTTCCAGCTGATTAATTCCATCGTGGGTACCTCTGCAGTAGCTTGTTTTATGGGTATTGTGATGGCCAATTCAACAAAAACAACTGAAACCTCTTAAAAATGCCAAGTCTTCTAATAATTTTGGCCACCACTGTATATATAGTTTTCAGAAGGGTGATTGGTTAGCCATTCAAGAGTCACGCCACTCACCCTGGACTCCATTTTACATGACCCTTTGCCCAGGAACCAATTTACAGACACACCTGTTCCAATCAGGAGGACTATAAAAGCTGTACACACAGACACTTAGATAGCGTTTTCCCTGTTCCCTGTCTCCTAGTTTGTTTTTGCTTTCGTATTTTTGATCTTGCACTGTTTCCTTGTGTTTGATTGTTTGTTGCCTGCCCTGACCATTGCCTGTTTATTGGATTACTCTTTTGGATTTGCCTTGGATATTACTGTTTGGCTAGTGTTTGCCGGCCTGACTACACTCCTAATGAAGCTGTGTTTGGATCCTCAACTCTGCTGTCATGCTCCCCATGTTACAGAAACATTGCAAAAACTGTAAATTAAGGGATATAAAAAAAAAATGACAGTGAAAGTGAAGTGACGCGACATTCAGCCAAGTATGGCTCAGAATTCGTGCTCTGCATTTAACCCATCCAAAGTGCACACACACACAGAGCAGTGAACACACACACACTGTGAACACACACAGGAGCAGTGGGCAGCCATTTATGCTGCGCGCCTGGGGAGCAGTTGGGGGTTCGATGCCTTGCTCAAGGGCACCTAAGTCGTGGTATTGAAGGTGGAGAGAGAACTGTACATGCACTCCCCCCACCCACAAGTACTGCCGGCCCGAGACTAGAACTCACATTCTTTCGATTGCAAGTCCCACTCTCTGAATTAGTTTTACCCAAGGTAAAGAATAAGAATGTGCATTTGATCAGATACAACTGCAGTCACAAATAATGAGACGTATTATTTGAATGCTTGGCGAAAGATATGTGTTTTTAATCTAGATTTAAACAGAGAGAGCGTGTCTGAACCGCAAACATTATCAGGAAGGCTATTCCAGAGTTTGGGAGCCAGATGCGAAAAAGCTCTACCCCCTTTAACTGGACTTAGCTATCCTACAAACTACATAATGGAGTGTAACGTGGTAGAAGGCTAGTTAGGTACGCAGGAGCTAAACCATTTAGGGCCTTATAGGTAAGTAATGATAATTTGTAACTGATACGGAACTTAATAGGTAGCCAGTGCAGAGACTGTAAAATTGGGGTAATATGATCATATTTTCTTGACCTCGTAAGGACTCTAGCTGCTGTATTTTGGACGACCTGTAGCTTGTTTATTGAAGAAGCAGGACAACAACCTAGAAGTGCATTACAATAGTCCAGTCTAGAGGTCATGAATGCATGAACTAGCTTTTCTGCATCAGAAACAGATAACATGTTTCTAGCTTGGCAATGTTTCTAAGATGGAAGAATGCAGTTTTTGTAACATGGGAAATATGATTTTCAAAAGACAAGTTGCTGTCTAATATAACACCCCGTTGCAAACTGTAGTCTACGAGATTCTGTGTACTTATCCGAATTTAATAGGAGAAAATTATTGGTCATCCAATCTTTTACATTTTTTACACAATCTGTTAGTTTAGATAATTTAAAAGTTTCATCTGGTCTCGTTGAGATATATAGTAAAGTATCATCAGCATAAAATCACACACAAAAAAGATACTTCTATAAGTATCACTACAGTCTGAAGCACCATCGTATTCAATAAGCAGTAAATGTAGAGTGTGCACAAACACACATTTGTCCTGAGGTCTGATGTCAAACACATCAGCGCACATCACTTCAGTATGTCTGATACATTCAATGTCCCGTGTGCGTTTTAGAAGCAATTGAAATCTGAAATGAGCTGCGTAGCCACCTGCTGTGCTGTAATGTGCTTGTTATCCATAATCGACATGTATGCAGCAACCTTATGTGAATGAGGAGTAAAGCGGGAACATGGGCTGCAATCAGATGAAAGCACAGCCACTCGCCCCCCATGACACCAAACATGAAGTTGGGCTTTAAGTTTGCGACTGTGTAGGTGTTTTGTGAGCATCAGGCCTCTGGAGTTGAGATTTATGTTAATGCAATAACGCGATCACATAAGGAGAGCAGACTCTTGGCCTTCGCAGGAGTCATCAGTGTTTCATGGCCTAAAAACACAACACAAGATGCTTCTGACAGAAACCCGGCATCTTCACATCGCAAACAAACATTTAAAATGACATGTGATGAAGGAGCTCAAGCTTTTGAGTGGAAACAATTCACGAAAACACTCGCTAATGAAAACACGTCTGTTTGCGCTTCTAGAAAGAAAGATTTAATCACCTTGAAAAACACAGGATCGTTCCATTTCCTCCAAAACAAACATTTCACGTGGAGAGAGAGTGAGAGTGATTGTGATTAGTGTGGAAAAGGAGGATGCTGGGGCACGTTCCACATGCCAGCTCTTTTCATTTGAAGCTGATCATTTGGGCCTGTGATTACAGCGCTTTTGTTGCACCAACAGTTTTTAATATCGTGTGAATTACCCACTGTGAATTACAGAAGAGAGAGAGGAGGAAGATTGCTCCAAAGCCAATATAAAACAGCACAGCAAATGCTTGACATTATCTGTCTGGTAATGTGCAGCAGGTCTGAGATGCTCTTCTTATGTGTCATTAAATGAGAGAGAGTCATCCGGCTCCCGCTGCGAGACCCTCAATCCACAATTCACTCACCAGCGCAATTTTGAAATTACAGCGCGACCGACTTTCCCGCTAAAGCTAGCAAGCTCCTGCTTTAACAAGCTCTGGTAAATCCAAGATAATTATTAAAACAGCGCAGCAACGTGTCCTCTTCATCACAGAGCACTTTAGCACTTACGCGGGATCATTTCAGGCACAAACGCGGCACCCATGTAAATGAAACCCATAGTGGAGTTCTTTCTCTTTTGTGAACCCGCAGCGCTCTGAAACTCTCAGGATCATGGCCGTGAGAGTTTGGCTGATATTAGCATCTCCAGCTGCTACAGTACACAATATTCAGCTCACAGTTTACAGATAGGCTGATAATCCACACTGTTATTTACTCTCCAATAAATGTCACGCATGCACTGATGCTATTCCAGCACGCCGCGAGACTGTTTGCTTTCTGCTTTTGATGGGGGAACAAGAAAACATATTTCTGTCTGTTCAACAGATCAATGAAGATGCATTCATCTGTGTGATAATGGATCTTAAATGCCGTGTTGACTGAAGGTCACTTATCGATCTATTAACTGGCATCTAATTTGCCTGAGGAGGTTATGCTCAAGTGCCGGTCATCATGGGAAAAATAACACGTATGGAGAGATGTATGAGCCATGTGTTCGTATTCACCAATACTCAACATAGTTGGTCTCTGAAAACATCAAATACTCTACAATAAGACAGGTCAGGAGTGAGAGTTTAGAGGAGAAATCCCTGTCAGAACCAGGGCTTTTTGAACTAGAACGTCTGCAGATTATATGATTGTTTGTGATATTCAAACTAGATAGGTTGTAATGTTGCTTTCAGAAAGAATAAAATAAATCTCAATTATTGCATTTACCAGACACTTTTATCGAATGTGACTTGCATTGCATTCAAGGTCTACATTTTATCAGTTCATGCATTCCCTGGGATTGAACCCATGACCTGTTGCAAGCACTTACTCTACTGTCTGAGCTAGAGGAAGGCTTATTGTCCTGACAGCACTAGTTATTAACCATAAGAAATTCATAAAACAAAGAATTGTTTCTCTTATTTTTCATGTGACATATATGAATGCAGAAACTGCTCATTAAGAGATTGTCTCTCCATTATTGCCGTTAGTTGCACAATTCTATTTAGTTCAGTTCATTTTCTGTCAAACTATGTTTGAATAATTGTATTATATTCTGAAAATGATTGATTGTGTTTGCACATCTGTAGAGAAATATTCAGATAATGTTTTAATTTTGGAAATAATTCTTAAATTTTACAAACAACATTGTCCCTTTACTGTAATATGTTAAAATGGGTAGTTATACAGGGCAGTATATACAGGTATGTTTAATGATATAAGAGGAGACTGTGACACCATGACATGGACACAGTCTCCAAAATAAAGGATCTAAGCAATGTTTTTGCAGTGATGCCAAAGAAGAACCATATGTGGTTCCTCAAAGAATGTTAAAGTCATAAGTGCTCAAAAGAAGCATGTTTTTCTTAGTGTGAAGAACATTTTAAGAATCTAAAAAATCTTCTTACACTATAAAGAATCCTTTGTACCATCCTTTGAATCCTTCTTTGAACCATCAATACCAATAAAGCAGCTTTTTTGTTGTTTATCTGTTTACAGGGTAATGCACTTTAATAAACATGTCTGTAAATGTGCCAGAATTAGCCAAAGAGGCTATTTTTCACTTATAGACCCTTGTCAAAATTTTCAAAATCACCCTAAAAACAAAAGGTTTTGGTGAAAGAAGGTTGAGCTGCTTGAATCCTCTATTACACTGTTTGAGCTGAATAGCAGAGCAAACAGCCGAGCACATGCAGTACGCGGCGATGCATCAAGCACATTCATATCCAGTGACAGCAAGCCTCGTCGAGCAGTGAAGGATGCTGGGACACCGTTCTCCATCTCATCGCCTGAGCTTCCTCCACAGCCTCATCTGTATGAGCTGGCAGTCTGTGGTCGTTTATTACCCAGAACTGCTCCCACCGGCAGCCTTTATGCTGTAATAACCCACCTATGCTTGGCTTATCATATTCAAGCCTCCCACAATTAAATGCAGCCTTTGTCATTTGGGCACTTGGGGAAATCTCACAGATAGTTCTGCAGAGAGCCAGTAGATTAAAAAGCCTGGGTTTGTTTTACATAAAGCCTGACTCTGTCAGGAACGCAGCAGGGCCGAGCGCTCGCCACCACAATAAATCACCGGCGCGGTGCATTCAGAGGGATCGTTGGGTCCGCAGGCCTTCTGCTGACTGCACACTTTCAGCTTTAATATGTGACCTCACCACAGTATTTCACAGATCCTGCTCCACAGCGTGATGGATTCACACTGGTTTACATTTCTGGAGAGCAAAAAGGACATCAAGATGATCTTGTCACGCTCATTGTGCATTTGTACATAATGCACAGTGGTTTACACAGTTATTTTGTTTGCTTCAGCACGTTTTCCCATGATTAGGGAGCATAAGCAGTAGAAGTGATCTGTTATCAGAGGCTTGTGCCCTATTTCTTCAACTGAACCTTTTCTTTTCTTTTTAGTCCTAAGTTCATGATTTCATGTTTTATTTGATGACAATTTCCCAGTTAAATACGCTGCTTTAACTTACACTATCATGCATCTGATAGTATAATATTTTGACCATAATGTGCATGTTATCTATTGGAGGTGGGTAGAATAATTAAACCTGTAATCATGGTTTGAGTAATTTTGCATCACATAACTAGGTTACTGTATTAAGGTGATGCTGTTACAGTGTAATTACACAAATACGTACTGAGTAATAAGTAATTAGTAATTAACTGCATGTACCTAATATACATTTGAATGTAAAGTTACTTTATTGCAGTGATCCTTAAATCTGGCTCACGAGATCCACTTTCCTGCGAAGTTTAGCTCTAACCCTAATCAAACATGCATGCGTTTGCTAATCAGTGTCTTCAGGATCATTAGATAATCACAGGCAGGTGTGTTTAATTGGAGTAGGAGCTAAACTCTGCAGGAAACTGGATCTCGCGAGCCAGATTTGAGGATCACTGCTTTATTGGCATCTACAGTTGCATGAAGAACCTCTAAAATCCAGTTTACTTATATGGGATAGGTTTAGGGATAGGTTCAAGTTTAGTACCTAGCTATTACCTAGTTATTGTAATTAATAAAATAAGTACATAATATGTACATGAGGAACAGGACTGTAAAATAACGTTCTACCTCCATTTGAACAACTTTAGATGCTTTATAGTGGAAAAAGGTTCTTCTTCAGAATAAGAAATAAATGATATAAGAACTGTTTATTGAAAGGTTATTAAGGGAATCAAAAAGGCTTCTCTATGGCATCACTGTAAAAACAGCCTTTAGAATCCTTTTTCAGGGTTAAAATGAGAGTTAGGGTTTGGTTTAGGGTTAGTTGCTTCAAATTATGCATAGTTTAAGTACATGTAATTATTCCAACTTATGCTAGTTTATTGATTCATTCATTAAGATTTACAGTGTACATAAGACATACAATGTGGAAATGTGACACATCGAGTGTTAAAGTGAAATACAAACAGAAGAACGCGGTGTTCAGATTCATACAAAATATCTGGTTCATTTGTCTTCAGAATCAATGTATTTCTGCAATAACTGATACTAGTTAGTTAGCCGCAGAAGAACCATTTTGAGAACCTTTTTGTCCTCAGGTCTTAAAAAGACAAATAATTTTCTAACATTTACATTTTCTAAAGAACCTTCTTCCATCCTTTTGTGGAAAGTAATGGATGTTATAGATTTTTCACGAATCCATCGATGCCAATAAGGAATCTTTTCTTTTAAGAGTGCATCTCAAAGCAGGTTTTTTCATGGAAACCAGGATCACATCATCTAATTCTGTACAGGATTTCAGTGAGCATGCGAGTGTTTTGAGACATCACACAAGCGAGTGGCTGGCAGCGCTCTGGATTCGTCGACATGTTAAACAGCGAGGGGCCGACGGTCCGAGTCGAGCTGTGTTTACGCTCATAACAGTAGCTAATTAAGTTCTCCTGATGGAAGGCAGAGCTGATTACACCGCGGCGAGCGGCTCATCATTAACATCCTCTCAGAGTGTGGAAACGGGTGAAAGACCTCTCCCTTTGTCTGCCTTCTCTCGCTGTAATTGTGTGTCATGTGTTAAAGGAATTAGTCAGCCACAATCCTCAGTCCACTAATGACACCGGCCCGTCTGGGAGAGCAAATCACCCAAAACAAAGAGCGAGATGCAGCCGATGGCCAGAGGGACTCTGAAAGCGTCTACATGACGTATTGTGTTCACCTGGGAGTCATACCCCCTCGTCAGCCACGAGTTCACCACAAGCAGATGCGTTTTTCTTATAAATTTATTAGCAGCTCCCTTGTGGGTCGCCGGTGGGATTATCTCATTTAGCACACTTCCTAAAATCCTTCGTAAACATTTACAATTAATTTGCTGAGCCCACAAAGCTTCTGTTTTACATAAAGCTGATCAAATGAAGTTGTTTGCCACACATCTCTGTTGTCTGTCTGCAGGTGATTTACAGTCTGTCTGCGGCGGTGGAAAGAAAGCCGTCTTTCTAGTGGAAATGACACGGGATACGGCTCTTTCAGGTATTAACGTGTCTTCCTGCCCATCAGAAAGCAGAAAGACGTCCGTGTTATCCAGCCGCCGGCCCCTGCGAGGGCTTTGAACCTGCCAGACGGCTCCATGCCACAGAAAACAGCCCATGTGATTTGTATTATAATAATCCTTTAATTACTTCATGGCGAAACGTCTATAACACATTAAGTCATTGAGCGCAGCCATCGAAAGAGAAGGCGGAGAGATCTTGTTTTGCATAAAGTCTTTAGCTAAGTCCCTCGACTTCGACTTCTTCTGTTTTGATAGCTAATATATCAGCCGAGGAATAATCCGGCCTACATTTCCAGGATATTTTTACAGACGCCGGCCTCAGTGAATGCGTATCATCCTCGGGCTCTTTAATGTTTGCAGCAGCTCATTGACGCGCCATGACACAGAATAAAGCACAAAGGCTTGACGGGCCGAGGAGACTTTGCACTGCACGAAGGGATGCTGGTGTCGTTAAAAGAGACTGATCTGCAACACTCTCCGTGGGCAGCATCTCATCTGATGCCTGCTCTCTCTTCAACTGAGATATCGGCACAAAAAAAGCATAATAATATGCTGCATATGAATATCAGGTTAAGGCTCTTCAATAACATACTGTATGCATACTGAATATTTATTAATTCATTGGTCTTTGATTCTTTGAATGTCTGAATTTGTTCACTAGTAATAAAGAGTCTCTTGAAGACCGATCATTAAGAGGAACAGTTCATTCAGAAAACTTAAAACTGAAACACTCTCAAATGCTTTCATCTGTGCAACTCAATCAGTTGATGTTGATGAATATCACATTATAACAGAAGTGAATGGTGACCAGAGGCCAAAGAGCAACACAAAAGTCAGTATCCGATTGATGTCAATGGTGCATGCTGATGCAACATTTTAAAGCTCCAGCAGAACTCGAAGCAGACAATAAGAAAGATTCATTTGGCCATTTTTTATTTGCGTCTGCCAAGATCTGAAATTAAATGTTAAATGTTTAATGGGCTAAGAAAAGGGCAGAATTCGTCTTTGTATTGTTCACCAGAGAGAGATGATGATGATGATGATGATGATGATGATGGTAGTGGTGGTGAGGGGAAAGAGGAAAAGAAAGGCAATGGAGACTGATAAGAGACAAGACGGATGAAGAGAGCAGAAAGAGGCAGGCAGAGGAAGATGGATGAAGATGTGGGGTGTCCTGTAATATCATCATCCCTCTGTCAGCTCTAATAGGCTTTTCCTGCCTCACATCACTCACACAGATCATTCATTAGATTCTGTGTGCTGGGTTTGATCCTCGCCTCACACACTGCCAACGGATCACGTCAGTCCTGTGTGTCAGTTCAAACCTGTGCAACACCACTGCATTACACACAGTCATCTCACACATTTTATGTTTTATGGCTTCATTCTGGCTTCATTTCAGAAGCGTAATTCTATATTGCCAGCGTGAAATTTTATTTATTATTATTTTTTATTTTTTTTACTGTACAAACTATTTTCTACAGCATATACTGTACTTTTTCAATATATTTTCTTAAGACATAAGACAAAATGTTACTTAATGCAGGTCAAAATAATATTTAGGGGACTTTTTACAAAATTTCACCGTAAACAATATACAATTTAGCCATGACCCAGCTTAAAACAAAAATGTTTTAAGAACATTAAGCTAATGTTTCCATTTCAAAATGTTTGATGTATGGTTATGTGAACATTAAGGGAACATTCCATTTCAACATTTTCCAAACATTATGCCAAATGTTACCTTTGAATGTTCACTGAATGTCCTGAAACAATAACAACATAAAAAAAAAATGTTAGATGAATGATGTATAAACATAAATTTGGCACTAATGTTTTGAGAACATTTATAAAAACCAGATAACTTTGAACAAATATTCTATTAACATTACTGGAAGAACATTTGTTCATAACTTTGAGAGAAACTTAACCAAACTTCTTTACTGAATGAGAAAAGGAAGTCTTATTTGCTTCTGGACAAACTGAACAACAGATTCAATTATTAGACTAATGTAAAAACATTACAAATAGTTTCTGCTCAGGTTCTGCTTCTAGTTTAGGGACAAAATGGAGCTAAATGTGCATGTCCTCAATTGGAAATTGTGTCTCTGTGTGTGTGTAAACACAGTGCTAAGCATGTGAACATACAGGCTGATGATGTACAGGGCCGTGTGTTTGTGTGTGTGTGTGTGTGTTTGAAGCGGGCGATACAGTAACGGATACATTGAGGAGCCGTCTGTCATCAGGCGTCTGCTAACGTGATGTCAGACAGACAGGCAGAAATGGAGGTCTAGCAGCTGGCAGAGCCGTCAGGAAACACACTGGCAACAGTGTCAACATCCACTAACGCATCAACACCAGCAACACCAAACAAACACAGCAGCTGTGCTGGCGCTGGAGCGCGGTGAGTACACACACCTGAATACGAGCGCGCCTTCAATGCTCAGAGCGGCAGGTGTAAACGGACACACTGAAAAGAGTTACTCTGTTTACCACACTTATCACTCTTATGATTGTTACAGCAACAATAACAGCAGTATCCCTATAGATTGCATGACAATGGACAGAAATAACTCAAAAGAGACGCACAAGAGATGCAAATTTTAAGAGGGTCAAGTTACACTGAAATACAGCAAAGCCATTAACAAATCTAAAAAAACATGCTTTTGTCTTGTCAGGTAGCAAACAGAGAAGTGCAAAGATCATAAGCCACTACAAAACATGGCCCGAAACCAAAAGCATAACCATAACTTAAACGTTTAGTTAAGGCAAGACCCCAACCAAAAAAAAAGTTATTTTAGACTATTGAAAGAAAAACAAAACCACTTTAATTTGTTTATTTTATTGTTCTTTATCCATTTGCATCTGTAGATTTAAATTTCAATCCATGTATTTAAATAGGTTTTTTTTTTCTTAAATACACCAAACTAGTTTTATTTCTCTCTGTATTCTTGAAGTTTGTTAATATTTCACTCACACTGATTTATGCAATATTTTACTCCTAAGAACATGGTGAAAATGTTTGTTTTCTGTCTGTTGACACTATTGTCTGATTTATGGAGTGATAAAAAGATAAATCCAAAATCGCCAATATGGCAACAAAATGAAACAAGAACAACCTGGTCTCACAGAATTCCGTGAAATGTCCACGGGTCCTTAACTCAAAATCCGTGAAGCCATCACGGAATTGCCCCAAATTCCGTGACCCGGCCACGGATATTTCTCCAACGCAAGTCAATGACACTGACCTCCCGTGATCCACACACGGATACCCGTTTCAATGAAGGAGTACAGAACTCGCTGAACGGACGTGCTTTCTCGTTTGGAAACGCAACATTTGACGTATTTGTTTCTTTTCCAATATCAAATGCCATAATGACATTAACCAGACAGCTGTTGTAGTTATTGCATTGTCCTGTCATCATAAAAATTACGTTTGTTTCAGTTACAAAAGTCCCGTGATGGCACGGACCTCCACAACCTGACCTACTCACATACTTACAAGCTTTTCGTCGACACTGTTGCAATGGCATGTAATTAACTTGGCATTTTTTCTCGTCCTGTCATCATAAAATCCAGTTTGATGGCGTTTTACACACATTTTGGCTATAGTCAGAACTAAAATCTGTGATAGGAGCACGGAGTGAGTCTGTGCTTAGATCATGGATAACTCTAACGCAAGTCAATGACACTCATCTTCCGTGGTCCGTACACGGATCGTTTCAGTGATGGAGTACAGACCTCACTCAATGGACGTGCTATCTCATCTGGAAACGCAACATTTGAAGTATTTATTTTTTTCAACACCAAATACCATGACCAACCTGACTGTTATTGTAACTATTGCATTGTCCTGCCATCATACAGATTCACTTTGATTCTGTTAGCCTAACTAAAATCTGTGATACGAGCACGGAGTGAGTCTGTGCTGAGATCACGGATAACTCTAACGCAAGTCAATGACACTCATCTTCCGTGGTCCACACACGGAAACCCAGTCTCACGGCAGTTCGTGATTTTGTCACGTAATTTAATCTATTTATTCGTGGCAGGCACACGTTTATTTCCTTATTTTCATGATTGCAGCACGTTTTTTTAAACTAATGCATTTCAACTGGAGGCATCTTTCGTGCATCAGCACAATATTTTCTGATTAATTATTATTATTATTATTTAATTTTTCACAGGACAACAGAAGAAACTCACTGAAACTTGAAAAAAAAATCGGAGCTTAACTTACTGTACAAACTGAGCAACATACTCAGGGGCGGACTTACCCATTAGGCAGGGTAGGCGACTGCCTTGGGCCCCCAAAAGCCAAGGGGCCCCCTAAAATGCTTTTCATATACGAGATGCGCATTAAGCGCGGACACGCATCACGCGAACGGTTGCTGTTTACGGTGTTTATGACCACGACAACCGTCTGCGTGTCCAAGTTGAACGTGCTTCTTGTGTATCCTGCTTGTAGCAAATGAAAATATTATGCATCTGAAGCTGACTGCCGCACGAGCGTGAGGTCTCTCTTTCCCAGCGCGCGCGCACGCTTCTCTCTTTGCGTCTGCTCTGTTCAGCGAGCGGCTGAAATGAGCTGTGCTTTCAGTTAAAACACAGATATGTTGCTTCTCTAATTTTACATGCAGAATAGCCGAAATCATTGTACATCTATTGTCTTTATCTTGTCTGTAGGCTATTTGATTTTATCAGACGATGGCACGATTATAAATCAGGATTTTTGGGCAGATTAACATCTCGAAAGGGAGAGCTGGTTAATCTTAATTGGTTGCGTTTCAGTCACTATTTCATATTCATCCCGTTGTCTGACAACAAACAGTCACATATATAAATGAAAACAGTTTCTAGAATTTTGCTGCATCAAAATACAGAATGTGGCACAGAGAGGCAAACAAATGTAATAATAAATAATAAATTTAGGCCTTAGAAAAAGTTGCTTAAAAATCTTAATTTAACTAAGTATTAATTTAAGGTACATTTAGAATAGATAAAATGTGTGATTAAATTGTGATTACATTTACATTTACATTTAATCATTTAGCAGACGCTTTTATCCAAAGCGACTTACAAATGAGAACAATAGAAGCAGTCAGGTCAACAAGAGAACAACAACAGAATACAAGTGCCATGACAAGTCTCAGTTAGTCTAGTATAGAACGCATAGCCAGGTGTATTTTTTTATTTTTTATTTTTTTTTTTTTAATAAAATGAAAAAGACAAGAAGAGGAAAAGTACTGGTGTTAGTAGGTTAAGTGCAGGCGAAAAAGATGAGTCTTTAGATGTTTCTTGAAAGTGAGTAAAGACTCCGCTGTACGAATTGAGATTGGGAGGTCATTCCACCAGCTGGGCACAGTCCAGGAAAAGGTCCGTGAGAGTGATTTTGAATTTCTTTGGGATGGCACCACAAGGCGTTGTTCACTTGCAGAGCGCAAGCTTCTGGAGGGCACATAGGATTTAACCAGTGAGTTTAGGTATGTTGGTGCCGTGCCAGTGGTTGTCTTGTAGGCAAGCATCAGTACCTTGAATTTGATGCGAGCAGCTACTGGTAGCCAGTGTAGCCAGTGTAACTTGTGATTATTCACAAGTTAACTCATGATAATCATGGGATAAATAGCGATTATATATTTTAATTGATTGACAGTTAAAATGACTAAAATTAAAGGTAGGCTTATGCAGGTAACTCATCAGTGGACATTCCTCATCAATATAGACTATATTTTTTCACACTTTTCTCATTCTTACTAATTCAAGTTTTTATATCAATGAACCTCTGAAGGGAACTGGTTGTCTTTAAAAAAGTTTCGATCACATTTTCATTTTATCTGATTAAGTTTCATTTTTGAGCTGAGCTGCTTTGTTTACACCCATTACCGGGGAAACCACTATATTTCTGATGTTCCAAAAACACCTTCTACTGGCAGAGAATGAATGTGCATTTTCAATTATCCAGTCTGCAGTTTTTGTTCAGACCAATGCGAAAATTCACCCACATAAATCTGTTTTAAATGATATAATAATTTATACTTCCGATTCATCCCTTTTCTTAAAAAAAGGGTTTAAAGGTTCAGTTGTGATGTTTATCATTTTATAATTTATTTAGTTTTTTAGCAGCAAGCATCATGACAAAAAAGGAGCCTCAAGGTTGATCTAGGTAAATGTGTGCAAATGTATAGGGCCCCATTCCTATATTTGCCTGGGGCCCCCAATTCACTAAATCCGCCCCTGAACATACTGTATTGCTGGTGAAAAAAACACATTAAAACTTTTTTAGCTGTAAAATGCGCAATGGTTCTTTTTTTACTTTTTCATTGATTTTTATTTTTTTCATAGGCCTAGATTTAATTTTTTTTTAATTACAGAATTCAATATCAAGTCCTTGACACATAACTGTAACACATTTTCACATTAAGAAACAATTTAGTTTAAATAAAAAGAACAAAAAATATCTAAAAATAAATAAATTATTTATTAGCGATAGGCCTACAGATTTATTTTATTTATTTATTTTTTATTTTTTTACTTTAGACTCTAAAGTTAAAAGTTTTTATTAAGGCTATTGTAAAGGCTTCTTAAAAATGATGTCGCTGATGAGCCTCTGTCAGATTCTGTGATATGAATGTCCGCTAATGGGTTTAGAATGAGCCCCGCTCGGCCCGTGTTCTGGCTTACTGTAATATTTCACCTGTAATAAGACCGACATAATATAATTAAAATAAAGAAATGAATGAATACATGATAACATCTAAATAAATTTTGATAGATTTAGCGTTATAGTTTTAAAAATATTAATAAACAACAAATCAACACAGAAAGACCTAAATAATAATAATACATAATTAATAAACAGCGCCGCCCCTCCCACTACGCGCATCACGCGCTGTGCGTCAACCCCAAAGCGTCAAAAACTGAAGCGTGGTCAAGCGCCTCTAGCGTCACTGACATGAGATGTTTATCGCTTTGAAATCACGTTCAAGAAGTCTCATTCAGCACACATCGCGATACTTTCCATCAGTTTGCAAGAGCCGCAGGTTGGGTGAGTTATACAGTCTATGGTGAGTAGTAGTAAATATGCTCTTTTAATGCCTGTCCTAAAACGTATTCTGTCTTCTTTATTAATCAGATGAGCGCCTTATGTTTACTCTCTGTATTACATCGGTCATCCGAGGCTGTCTTTGAGTTTCATTGTGTTTAACTAAATGAACACAGCTGCTAACTGGTTAAACTCTATCGGTCACGTGACGTGACGTGCCACAGACCTGGGATCCGTTTTATATTCATTTCAGGTTCAAAGATGTAAGTTGTATTTGTAGTAAAATCATGGTAACCATGACACCTAAAAAAGTAGGTAAAACCCAGTAAACAAGACATTTACCACAAGTTTTTTTGTTTGTTTGTTTTTTTACCACAGTAACTGTAGCTTTACTGTAGTATAGTAATAGCAGATTAATCACCAAATTAACTATAGTTGTACCACTGTAATGGTAGTGTTTTAATGTGCTTTTATATGACTTATTTCACAGTAATCACATTTACTGTACCATGCTTGTAATACCTTTTTAATGTAAAAAAAAAAAAAAAAAAAAAAAAAAAAAAACATTTTTCCCATCTTGCAGTTCAATTCATATTGGTTTATATCTTAAATATTTTGCTCACAGATCACTATTAACATTCTGTATATAATTCTGTTTTATTTTCTTTCCCCTTGTATTAATTTTTTAGCTGAAAAGACGTAAAGTAAGCAGTCACCCCAGTGGTGTTTGTGGAGAGGTATTCCTTCAGAAATGGAGAAGACAGAAAGCTGCAGAGGCAGGTTGGTCTGTGATAGTTTGTCCCTTTTATCAAACATTCCTGTTGTTATCATTTGCACAGCATTTTGTTGTTTCTTAAACTGTTGTACGGTCCAAATACCCACACTTGCCATCTTTGCACATTTCCTTTATTTGGCCCAAGTGAGCATGAAGATCACAATGTGTGTCGATCTTAACATGACAAAGTTCGTTTCAACTTTGTATTTTAAAAGAAACTTCTAAATGTCTTTTCAATAGTCCCTATTAAAGATGACAATTTATTTTGTGGTGCTTCTAATTAAGTGATAAAAAGAAGTTACAAATGATGTACAAAATAAATATACTTTTCTGTGCACCAAGAAAACATGCAACACTTTGTTTTACTACTAAATTATTCTCAATTTCTAATTATTATTATTAATATTTCACAAACATTGGAAAGTTGCGTGACCTCCTGTGAGATCTCTGCAAAAAGTCTCACATTAATTCCAAAACATGATGCATGATGGGATACACTAAGCGTTGTATAGCGCTCCGGAGAAGTATTGGAGAGGTTTAGTGTGAGTTAAGGACACTGTGCTTTGGCATTATTAAGACCGGGGACAGTCTCATAGTCACGTACACACACTCTCAAGTGAATAAGACCTCAAGTGTGGGTAACTGGAAAGGGGAAAAGTCTTTAAAATGATCCCTAAATACAGTCGCACGTCAAAGTCTTAATAATTCACTAATTCAATTTAACACTTGTATGATATTGTACAAGCCCCTGGAAAATCTCATCTGACACTATCACAATATTGGAAAATCAGTTGCCCCACACAGTCAGAAAGTTTATATTGTTCATTGGCTTCTCATTAAATTACTTCAAATAAGCCCCATCAGTTCATGTTCCCACTATACGTGATCTCCATGACTAGATATTGCTATTAATGACTTGCTTTTAATAATGGATGCATTTAACATTTAATTATACAGCATCTTTGCAGATTATGCTTTCATGGTCTAAAAAAAACACAGTAATGTTGCATTTAATTACATAATATTTCTATCCTTTCTGTCTTACAGGATTGTTTCCAGATAACACTGTAGTTCTCCGTCATGCACAAGGATTCACCTCTTTAACTCCACCCCCCCCCCCCACCCCCGCCACACACACACACAGAGAAATGGTTCCTGGATCAGTGACTCAAGACTTTGCAGTGGTTTGATTTCTGCAGAAGATGTAACTTTGTTTTAATTAACCTTATAATGAATACATTGTGACCTTCCAGCAACCCATATACTGTACTGTATACAGAACCAGTGATGACAACAATAGTTAAAAAAATAGCATTTATCATATTGATAAAGCATTGTGTTCTCTTTGTCAAGCTTCATACAGTAAACTTTACTTCTGGTGCTTTTATCATAAAAAAGCTTCAGTTCTCATCAGGAGTTTTAGTAAAGGACATATTCATGCACAGCAATCCCCTAGTTCCAGTCATGAAGTGAATGATGTTATTGTTAAAGTTATATTTCTGCATTTTTATGTAGCAGGTGTTTGTTTTCCTGAACACTTTATCTTTCTTCCATTGTTCGGACAATCAGTGTTTACGTGATGCTCTGCTGATTGAGTTTTATAGATGATATTGCACACTTGACATGCATGTCTTCATGATGTTTTTTTGTGAGTTTGAAACATTTACATTGTGTTGTATCACTTTTTAAGAAAATGTATATTTTTACGGTGTTCTCTGAAAGATATATACCATATTTATAATGTTTTGTTTTTTAATAAAAGAATTTGCACACTGAAAAATGTTAACGTTTACAACATAACTGCCTTTTTTTTCTTCATAGTTTTATTCTTTAAAAACGAGCTTGGTGACAGTGCAGTAATATGTGCACTTTGTCTTTAAATGAGTTTGACATATCAATAAATACTGGAAAACTCTTACAAAATTATGTATGTTCATTATGCTTTATTTCAGTTTTTATTACTAGAGATTAATTGGTAAAGCAAGGCAAATCACAGAAACAAATTTAAATAATTTAATAACTTAATAATTTCACTCTTTCCTTTTATTAGTAAATGCTCTTGTCTTTGGTCAGGAATAAATGTATCTTTTAAATTGAATGAAATGAATCTATTGGTTAGATCAGATACAACTGTGACTGTGCAGTTCACATCACGTGTTGTACACACACATGTACACATCGATATTGCCAAATTGTTGTCAAGCTGAATAACAATAATTTCTGTATTTGCATTATTGTTGGAAGAAGGTGTAGACGTTAATAAAACACTATCTAATAGGTGGCAAATTTAATTTATTGTTAACCAATCTATCCCTTTAGCCGAAAAACGGAAAACAGCGTTCATGAATGACAATAAATGGTTAAGGAAGTGTGATGACGCTGCTCAGCTTTGATGTCATTGGCTGTGAATGTCCCTTGTCATCGCAGGACTGTATGTGGTTGGATTATCTTTTAACCCATATTAAACAGCGGATCATGTTACAAAAGTATGTTTTGCTGCTATTATCACATTAGTAAATATATTAAGTCAACATTGGGTGTTTCTATGTTGAGAAAAATCACCTTTTTACCGAGATCCACTAACCCTAAGAATAACTTCAATGAACTACAAAAAACAGCGCCTAGTATTCCCTTTCCATAGATAGAACGATGGAGGCTAATGGGTAATGTAGTTTAAAAAGTTTTATTAACGAAATGAAATAATATATTGAATGGTAAACTAGACATATAAATATGTTCACTGTGTAAACCACTATGATATATTTGAGAGGCATGGTGAAATTTAGTATTTTAGAGTATGCAATATGTAAAATGCCTTTATGCCACCTTTCCATTCATTTCTGAAAACTGTGCCCAACATTATTTTATCAGCATAGCATAAGTAGTAATCATGCTGATTTTCGCTTTGATATGTTAATTGGACTCTGATTTACAGCCATTTGAAATATACAGTTTTTGGCTCTTCCGGGGGGTGCTACTGGGCCCCTGGGGGTAGAAGGGCAGTAAAACCTACATATATGTATTCTCCTCATCATGGACAACAAACTGAGCTGAGTCACATTTATATCTGACAGTTTTCACAGTCCTCTGTTTTCTAATTCTTACATCATTGCTATTATACCTTTTGACAGGACATTGTGAGGCCATCTGATGAAACATGGAAAAATTATAAAGAAATGTTTTGATAATAAAAATAATAGATTATTTATTTGATTTTTGAAGTAAACATCAATAAATATAATGGATGAACCTGCAACAACATGCCATTATCTATTCCCCACTGTTAAGCAGTAATCAAGGACAATGTATACACATTGTGATACTTCACTATTACACAAGGACAAATTCATTCATATATATATATATATATATATATATATATATATATATATATATATATATATATATATATTACTAATAACTAATTAGCAAAAATCAGTGTAAAAATGTCCTCTCAACCCTGTCTCTTGCTCCTCATGTGCTGGACATCAGTAATGTGTGTGCTCTTGGTTTTAATGCAGTACAAGATCCACTTTGATCATTCCTGCTACATTCTCAGTTATCCCTTAAGTGTTTGTAACAATAAAGCCCATGGCACCATCTTGTAATGCAAAATAATTAATCTCGTAACTCCCTTTCTTTCACAAAACAATTGGCATTTGTTACTAAATATAAACAATAATAACTTTCTGGTGTACTGATGTCCCAGATGTCATTAATCTGATCAAATATTTTTATGTCTTAAGTAAAAAATAATCCCAATAATGATTATGTAGTTTTTCCAAGTCTAAAATAAACACATATGAGCCTACCTAAAATGATGTATTTAACAAGAATCTTCAGAACACAATATTCGTCATATTCATTTTATTGAAGCATAGACTATAAAGATGATAAAGTAGCATCAAGACAAATAAGATTCAAGGAAAATAATTATTCATAATCAAAAATACATTAACCTCATATATTAATCAGTTCACACAGATGAGTGATGAAATGTCCTTAAAAGTCACAGTCCCATCCAGTCAACTGTGATACAGATCATGTGATACATATAAGACATTTGATACTGTTTCAGAAAATAATGATTCCTTATCAACACATCTAAACTGGTTTCATCGTGATCTTCTCTCGTGTCTGGAAACAGCTTTTGGTTGATATCCAGCACTGATGTGGTGTAGCTTGTTCTCAGCCAGAATATTAGATTAGATTAGATTAGATTCAACTTTATTGTCATTATGCAGAGTACAAGTACAGAGCTAATGAAATGCAGTTAGCATCTAACCAGAAGTCCCAGAATATAGTGTTTTATATACATAAAAGTGCAGAGTAAGTAAAGCTATGATATACAGAATTTACAGTGGAGTTGCTATATACAATATTGATCAGAGTATATACAGAATATAAATATGAATTTAATGTAGGGATTGTATGTACATTATGAACAGAGCAAAGAAGAATTATATATACATTATGAATAGCAGGAACTTGAGAACAGTGGTAATAAATACAGTTGAATGAGTGTGCAAAAGTATAGTTTAACAATTTATTATATGCAAAATAATAGTAGTGCAATTATATTTATTGTAGAAATAGTTTACTGTGCTTGTACAGTAACAGCTTTAGACAGTTTATAGTGTAATGGATTTAACCATGTGCAGTCTGTGCAAAATATGAGTAGTGCAATACATGTATGTAAAGTACTGTGACCAGTGCAGGTGCAGGTTAGATTGGTGGTGCGGTGTTCAGGAGTGTCACAGCCTCGGGGAAGAAGCTCTTCCTGAGTCTACTAGTTCGAGAGCGTAGGCTCCTGTAATGCCTGCCGGATGGAAGGAGGGTGAAAGGTCCATGGTTAGGGTGAGAGGCATCCTTGATGATGTTTCTTGCCCTGCCCAGACAGCGCTTCTGATAAATGTTCTCTATGGAGGTTAACTGGGTGCAAGTGAGATCTCCCAGTCCTAAGATCCCAGACCTGGTCAAAGTGAAACAAACAATCCAGATGAAGTTGTTTAATGGACATAGAGCTCATCTTATGTTCTGTGTGATTTTAGCAGGGTGAGTAACTATGACCCTTGTAGTACTGTACACTTACCATTATTCAAGCTGTTTTAAGATCTTTTGAGAAGCTTTTTCTCTGAAGACAATTTACCACATCCTCTTCTTTCAGTCCTTTCAAGAGCATCACTTGGTCAAAACCCCTCATTTGGTTGATGAGATCATCTGTACAAAGTAAAATTGTTAAAATACTGCAATAAACAATTTCATTATGCAAGAATTTAGAAAAAGTTACAGAGGCAAAGGACTTGCCCATGAGACTCCATTAGCATGTGTACTTCTCAGAGACTCTAGAATTCATCTTTTGTTGCAGTAAATGTGTTTTCTTCCTCTAGAATCTTTCTCCAGAGTTAATGACTTCTCTCACAAATGTGTTTTAGTCTGTGCAGTGTAAGGCCTGGCTTCAAACCAATCAACTATCAATTCACAATTTATAACACAACATTCACAAAACAGTGAGATAATGTCAATTGGTGTTTATATCAATTAAACCACTTTTATGACACTTGTATGCTTTTAAGAATAACAGTTGGTGTTTTTTTAAAACTTTAGATTAAAAATGTTCCAGTCAAACTTTGCTAACATGCTATAATTATTATAGCTGTATCAAATAAAATAAAATAAATATAAAAACATTGGAAAGAATAATTACGGCTGACATGACCAGTCCTGTGAGAGATCATCATAAAGTCCTGTAACACATAACACACTCATACCAGAGGACTTCTGTTTGCTTGAGCACAAGATGACCATCTTCATTCCTCATCCTGAGCAAATCATTTCCTTGGTCTTCCTTCTCTTCTGTGAAACAAGATAATCTTACTCTGTGTGCAATGAGCAATATTGCTCATTAAACATATAATTAAGTTAATTCAAAGTAAGATTCAGACCAGAGCATTTGATGAGTAAACAAATGTACCTGGGAAGAGCTGATCGTGGCAAGAGTCGCTGAGACTCAGTAATAGCTCTTTTAGTTTTTAGGAAGGTTTGTGAGGGTTGGCTCCCCAAAAACTTCTGAAAAAGAAGAACAGCATTATCTGCAAACAATCCTGTAAGACAGAAAGAAAGGAAATATTATTTCATTACATGCAACTTATACATTACTATATACTTTAACTTATACATTACTTACATACATTATTTTTTAGACCATGAAAGCATTAGTGAATTATTAAGACTTTGATGTGGGACTGTATTTAGGGATCATTTTAAAGACTTTTCCCCTTTCCAGATACCCACACTTGAGGTCTTATTCACTTGAGAGTGTGTGTACGTGACTATGAGACTGTCCCCGGTCTTAATAATGCCAAAGCACAGTGTCCTTAACTCACACTAAACCTCTCCAATACTTCTCCGGAGCGCTATACAACGCTTAGTGTATCCCATCATGCATCATGTTTTGGAATTAATGTGAGACTTTTTGCAGAGATCTCACAGGAGGTCACGCAACTTTCCAATGTTTGTGAAATATTAATTATAATAATTAGAAATTGAGACTAATTTAGTAGTAAAACAAAGTGTTGCATGTTTTCTTTGTGCACAGAAAAGTATATTTATTTTGTACATCATTTGTAACTTCTTTTTATCACTTAATTAGAAGCACCACAAAATAAATTGTCATCTTTAATAGGGTTAATAGGGCGCTAATTTTAGCGCTTTGGGTTCTAGAAAAGCGCATTAAAATGTATTATTAGGGACTATTGAAAAGACATTTAGAAGTTTCTTTTAAAATACAAAGTTGAAACGAACTTTGTCATGTTAAGATCGACACACATTGTGATCTTCATGCTCACTTGGGCCAAATAAAGGAAATGTGCAAAGATGGCAAGTGTGGGTATTTGGACCGTACAACAGTTTAAGAAACAACAAAATGCTGTGCAAATGATAACAACAGGAATGTTTGATAAAAGGGACAAACTATCACAGACCAACCTGCCTCTGCAGCTTTCTGTCTTCTCCATTTCTGAAGGAATACCTCTCCACAAACACCACTGGGGTGACTGCTTACTTTACGTCTTTTCAGCTAAAAAATTAATACAAGGGGAAAGAAAATAAAACAGAATTATATACAGAATGTTAATAGTGATCTGTGAGCAAAATATTTAAGATATAAACAAATATGAATTGAACTGCAAGATGGGAAAAATGTTTTTTTTTTTTTTTTTTTTTTTTTACATTAAAAAGGTATTACAAGCATGGTACAGTAAATGTGATTACTGTGAAATAAGTCATATAAAAGCACATTAAAACACTACCATTACAGTGGTACAACTATAGTTAATTTGGTGATTAATCTGCTATTACTATACTACAGTAAAGCTACAGTTACTGTGGTAAAAAAACAAACAAACAAAAAAACTTGTGGTAAATGTCTTGTTTACTGGGTTTTACCTACTTTTTTAGGTGTCATGGTTACCATGATTTTACTACAAATACAACTTACATCTTTGAACCTGAAATGAATATAAAACGGATCCCAGGTCTGTGGCACGTCACGTCACGTGACCGATAGAGTTTAACCAGTTAGCAGCTGTGTTCATTTAGTTAAACACAATGAAACTCAAAGACAGCCTCGGATGACCGATGTAATACATAAACATAAGGCGCTCATCTGATTAATAAAGAAGACAGAATACGTTTTAGGACAGGCATTAAAAGAGCATATTTACTACTACTCACCATAGACTGTATAACTCACCCAACCTGCGGCGCTTGCAAACTGATGGAAAGTATCGCGATGTGTGCTGAATGAGACTTCTTGAACGTGATTTCAAAGCGATAAACATCTCATGTCAGTGACGCTAGAGGCGCTTGACCACGCTTCAGTTTTTGACGCTTTGGGGTTGACGCACAGCGCGTGATGCGCGTAGTGGGAGGGGCGGCGCTGTTTATTAATTATGTATTATTATTATTTAGGTCTTTCTGTGTTGATTTGCTGTTTATTAATATTTTTAAAACTATAACGCTAAATCTATCAAAATTTATTTAGATGTTATCATGTATTCATTCATTTCTTTATTTTAATTATATTATTTCGGTCTTATTACAGGTGAAATATTACAGTAAGCCAGAACACGGGCCGAGCGGGGCTCATTCTAAACCCATTAGCGGACATTCATATCACAGAATCTGACAGAGGCTCATCAGCGACATCATTTTTAAGAAGCCTTTACAATAGCCTTAATAAAAACTTTTAACTTTAGAGTCTAAAGTAAAAAAATAAAAAATAAAAAAATAAAAAAAATCTGTAGGCCTATCGCTAATAAATAATTTATTTATTTTTAGATATTTTTTGTTCTTTTTATTTAAACTAAATTGTTTCTTAATGTGAAAATGTGTTACAGTTATGTGTCAAGGACTTGATATTGAATTCTGTAATTAAAAAAAATTAAATCTAGGCCTATGAAAAAAATAAAAATCAATGAAAAAGTAAAAAAAGAACCATTGCGCATTTTACAGCTAAAAAAGTTTTAATGTGTTTTTTTCACCAGCAATACAGTATGTTGCTCAGTTTGTACAGTAAGTTAAGCTCCGATTTTTTTTTCAAGTTTCAGTGAGTTTCTTCTGTTGTCCTGTGAAAAATTAAATAATAATAATAATAATTAATCAGAAAATATTGTGCTGATGCACGAAAGATGCCTCCAGTTGAAATGCATTAGTTTAAAAAAACGTGCTGCAATCATGAAAATAAGGAAATAAACGTGTGCCTGCCACGAATAAATAGATTAAATTACGTGACAAAATCACGAACTGCCGTGAGACTGGGTTTCCGTGTGTGGACCACGGAAGATGAGTGTCATTGACTTGCGTTAGAGTTATCCGTGATCTCAGCACAGACTCACTCCGTGCTCGTATCACAGATTTTAGTTAGGCTAACAGAATCAAAGTGAATCTGTATGATGGCAGGACAATGCAATAGTTACAATAACAGTCAGGTTGGTCATGGTATTTGGTGTTGAAAAAAATAAATACTTCAAATGTTGCGTTTCCAGATGAGATAGCACGTCCATTGAGTGAGGTCTGTACTCCATCACTGAAACGATCCGTGTACGGACCACGGAAGATGAGTGTCATTGACTTGCGTTAGAGTTATCCGTGATCTAAGCACAGACTCACTCCGTGCTCCTATCACAGATTTTAGTTCTGACTATAGCCAAAATGTGTGTAAAACGCCATCAAACTGGATTTTATGATGACAGGACGAGAAAAAATGCCAAGTTAATTACATGCCATTGCAACAGTGTCGACGAAAAGCTTGTAAGTATGTGAGTAGGTCAGGTTGTGGAGGTCCGTGCCATCACGGGACTTTTGTAACTGAAACAAACGTAATTTTTATGATGACAGGACAATGCAATAACTACAACAGCTGTCTGGTTAATGTCATTATGGCATTTGATATTGGAAAAGAAACAAATACGTCAAATGTTGCGTTTCCAAACGAGAAAGCACGTCCGTTCAGCGAGTTCTGTACTCCTTCATTGAAACGGGTATCCGTGTGTGGATCACGGGAGGTCAGTGTCATTGACTTGCGTTGGAGAAATATCCGTGGTCGGGTCACGGAATTTGGGGCAATTCCGTGATGGCTTCACGGATTTTGAGTTAAGGACCCGTGGACATTTCACGGAATTCTGTGAGACCAGGTTGAACAAGAATTATGAACCTGACTTTATCCAATGTTCATATTTATATTCTGATGCAAATTACCACCTACCTAATTAGACAATCCTTAATTTTCATATTTAAACAACATCTCAGAAAATATAATACAAAACAAGCAGTAATACATACTAGCTAAAATATTACACAATTCACCTGTGATGCCATCAATTTAAATTATCATTTTAAACGTATACACATTTACTCTTAACCGTTTACCTAATATGACAAAAACGGCTCTTTTACAGTGTTTTTTTCAACTGCATACATTTTCAGAACTTTGTCTCTCTTTTTCAAAACTTTACACCGAAATCTGAGAATTGCACACACAAAATCTTGCAACATCTCTTGCAAAATGAAGCACTGCATTCAAAATATCACAAAATATTGTTTTACATTGCAAACACCTTTACCATACTATATATATATATATATATATATATATATATCGCCACAGGATTATCAGGTTTCTTCTCCTTCACCGATGATTCTATGCTTAATGCTGATCCGAAGCCTGCTTGCCGTTGACACGACTTCGCAGCTGGAACTGGGACCACTCAACACAGCTGACCTGCTTCACCGCCGCCTCAGCGACGCAGCAGTTCCAGTCTTACTAAAATACCATGGCATTGTTGCAAATGCCACACCGTTACTGTGATTCGTGCAGGTCTCCCCTGCACGCTGTTGACGGCCACACGGAGTGCATTTCCTGCTTGGGAAGCTGCACTCATGGGAACTAAGTGTTCTCACTGTGAGAACTTCAGTCTCACCTCTCCTCGCTTGTTGATCACTTTCTTTTCAGAGAGCGGCTCTGCCCTTTTTGCCCTCCCATTTTCTTTTTCTCCGAGGGACCTGTGAGATAAAAACAGTGGGGCAGAGGACTCAAGCGTCCAGATGCAAGTGAGCTCACATCTGCCCAGATCCCGTGTGCCTCGCCCCAGAGAGAGACTTCTCCCGTCCTTTTCTCCCAGTCTGACCAACATCCCTCTGCCAGCGTGAACGATCTGGTCTCATTTGGGGGAAGTGAGGATGAGCTGCTTGATGTCAGCCTCAGATGCAGAGGAGCTATTACCCTGCCCAAAGACAGGATGGATGCCAAGCTTCTCCGTATTTTCATGAAATCGGTCTAAGAGATTGGTTTGGAGTGGTCTCCACCAGAGGAGCCCTCTCATAGCCATCTGTATGAATGGTTCCTGCAGGGTCACCAACAGACCCCCTCGTCAGCTTTCCTCTCCATTCTTCCCAGAGGTCCATGATGAGCTCACCAGATCATGGTGCCCTCCCTACACCGCCCGAAATCCGTACTTCTGGTTCATCTGCCCTCACTTCTATTGCCAGCACTGAAGAGAAAGGGTAAGACAAGCTGCCTCCCCTGGATGAGTCAGTGGCCATGCACCTCTGCCCGCCCATGGCTATTGGTTGGAGAGCAAAGGCCACTCATCTATCAAAGTCATGTAAGACCACTTCAGCTCTCACTGGATGCACCTACTGTACACTTCAGCTGGACAGGCAGCTTCAGCGCTTCATTTAATGCTGGTCCTCCAGGTCTTTCAGCTCAGGATTCTTGCATCTTCAGATGAGTCTGGCCTGGACTCCGTGACTCTCAGGGAGCTAAAGACTGCACCCGACCTGGCTCTGCGCACCACCAATACCACTGCTCATGCAATCAGGAAATCGATGGCCAGTCTTGTGGTGCTCGAGGGTCATTTATGGCTGATACTAATAGAAATTAATGACCCGGATAAGGTCCCATTCATTGACGCTCCAGTCTCTCCCAAGAGTCTCTTCAGACCGCAGTTGAAGGATTTGGCAAGTACTTCACGTATGCACAGAAATCTTCCCAAGGTAACATTTCTTGCTAAAGTGCTCGAGCTCCCCTGCTACCTCTAGTTGCCCCGAGTCTATGCAATTTCAGCGGCCCATGAAGCCAGCACCTGCCGCCTCCACTGTTCAGCCCAGATGCTAACCTCTTCCTAAGCGTCTAAGATTGTGTTGGACCAGGCACCTCAGGTGTCTTCCTGATCAGCAGGACAGGAAGAGGATGGGGGCAGATCTTGCTACAGTTGGACTGCCTCCCAAGCAGCTTCTCTTAGACGTCCTGACACCCCTTTCAACTCTGGGTACAGAGGAAAATGTGTTTGTTGCAAGCAATGGGTCTGTTCAAGTGCCCAAGCAATCAGCCACTGTTATACCCTTACGAAAACTAACCATGGTTTTACTACAAATAAAACCAAAAAACCATGGTTACTGTAGTTAAACCATGGTAACCACAAATTAACCATGGTTTTGCTATATTAACCATAGTTTAACCATGGTATTTGTAGTAAATCTGTGGTTTTACAAATGGCAGTCAATACGCCAAAAAACCATGGGTTACTACAGTTTTACTATAATAAAACCATGGTTATTTTTCGTAAGGGTAGTGGGGAAAATAAAAGACTAATATTTCCAAAAAGAAATCAAATTGACTTTTTCTCTATTTCTCAAGAGTGTTCTTCTCCCATGCCCCCATGTCACTCGAGTTAATCCAACCCCTCGCCACTCGGGCAGAGGCCTGGCAGGCCATCCCCAGAGTGTTGAGATTGGTCATGGGGATAATAAAACAAGGACATTCACTCCAGTTCACTTGAAGACCCCCACACTTCAGCTGCATGGTCCTCACCTTAGTGCAAAGCAAGGATGCTCACACGCTGGCAAAAGGAGCTGTAGAAAAGGTTCCTCAGAGTGAGTCGTGCATCTACAGCCGTTACATCCTCATCCCCCCAAAAGATGCTGGCCTCCAACCCATCCTCAATCTCAGAAACCTGAATCACACCCTCATGAAAAGTTCATTCAGGATGACTATGCTGAAATCCTTTCACAAATTCACTCAGGAGACTGGTTCTTTTCTTTGGACCTGAAGGATGCATACTTTCACATCCAGATTGCCCCCCGTCACAGATGATTCTTGAGATTCGCTTTCGAGGGAGTGTCTTATCAGTACTCTGTCCTTCTCTTTAGGCTGTTTTAAATCTTTATTTTACACTGACATCATGTTTCTTTATGTTTGGTGAGAGGAATGAATAAAGCTTGATGAATGCATTCCATAACTGTGTAAAACTGAGATCATGTACATCATGGCTTCTGCATGTTCCATTTTTGGGAATTAATAAAATGTAATGATTTTTTTTTTTTTTTTAATGGGTCAATAAATATTTTGCACTGTGTAAATATTTTTGGATGAAAGCATGCCATTTGTGCCAGTAATGCTTAAAAACCGTGTTCGGACACCAAAGGACACCATATTAACACACAAAATAAAAACACAGTGTGTTTTACTGAGGTTTAGACTGGACCTTGACCTCTCAGATTCAGTGCTAACTCATGACGAGTGATATCTGATATCTGCAGCTCCAGCTCAGGTCAACATCACACCCCACAGGTCAGCAAATCCACACTTATACACTTCCTTTGACCTACTGTGCAAACACACAACTGTCAGTGTTCTTCACAAAGGTACGACAAACCAAACGCCTCTCGACATCTTCTCGATCCCGCACAACTGAAGCAGATTTGCAACAGTAGAAGAAAACACTAGATACAATACTGTATCTCTCCCAGGGTTATCATAGTTACCTTAAACTCAATCAAAACTGAAGTCAAAAGTATAAAATACATTTTCGTTGCTTAAAATAAAATATATTCATATTAAAAACTTTTTTCAGCTAGTTTCCAAGGGAACATTTCTATTTTTAATCTAGTTTAACTTATGTATTAATTCATAAAACCTGTGCCTCATTGTGCCCTCCTTGTTCAAAGAGATGTGAGTCTGAATCTGTCATTATCTACATGTGGTCAGTGTTAATACAGCCTGCAAGATAATCTGAAACAACAGAAAGTCTAGTAACTGATAAAGGTTTGTCAAGGTTAGTGTTCATTAAGAGAACAAATATCAGTGAGATCAGATCATAATCTCTGGAAATATACTCTCTTCATCTTTGTTTCTTAAACCAGTTACACAAGTAACACCAGCAACAAACATCTGCAATTGAAGCGCCGCTGATTGTTAGTTGGTTCTTCAGATGGGTCAGTGACCTTGAGACTTTATCTGCACTTCTGGAGAAAGTGCCGGATGATTGGCAGGTTAATTTGTGATGCTATAAGCTGATATTCTTGGCTTGTTTAATGCTCTTTGCTGCAGATAAGTCTGCTTAATATGAAGACTGTCATAATTCATCCGCTTCTCAGGAACGTTTGTGACAGAGAACTCATCAATCAAAGACGCTGTCCAAAGTCACATAATCCACTGGCTGTTTGGATGACTTTTTTCCCCCTTCTTTTCTTGAATGCGTGTTTTGCTCTTGATGAGTTTATGCTGAGACGTCCAGTTCCCGTCCTCCAAGCATCAGCTTTTTTCTGTGCAAATTAACACACTCAGTGGTGAACTGGATTCCAATTTAGATCTGGAGCCGAGTGTGCAAATTAGCCATGTTTTTTAATTAAGCGCATCTCTCAGCATTAGCCAGAGTACCATTGTTCGGCATAGTGCAGGTGCAAATTTATTCTCGCTGGAAGCCTGGCGATGTCCGTCCTGTGGACGCAGCCTAATCAGACCCCAGCGGGGGGAACGTCACACCGAGAGCTTCTGCTGAGAGCAGACAGAAATTATTCCTCATTTGAGGATCTGCTTTATAACAGTTCCATTAAAAGTTGCCACCGTGCAGATGAGCGCGGTGATTGATGAAGAGCGATCTCACCCACCGGACAGCTGACAGACAGTCCAGCTCCATTAATGAGTTGTCTTGTCTGGTGCTGCTCAGTAAATGACTGGAGGTGAGCGCCGACAACTCTGAAGATGCTGCTGTGTATATATTTTTTTATATGTATCACTGAGCTGAGTGTCTTGTTGCATGGCCCCTTCAGTTGAGCCTCTTTGCATGTGAGTAGCAAGAAAAGAGGAAAGCCGTAATTACAGATGTTGATGTCCTGCCATAAATAATCGCATGTGAGGTGACTTCAGTCTCAGACTCAGCTGAAAACAATGAAAAGAAAGTCAAAACAGTCAGTGCCAGTGTCCATTCATGTCCTCATCAAAAGTAAAAATGATTAAAAAAAATGGATGCATGCATTTGCGTGTTCACCAATTTTATGCTCATGTAGAAAGATTTCTATATTTGCACTGCATATTCATGTAATTTCAGTTGACTGACATTTATTTTTCACTTCTGTTTCTGTAGCTAATGGACCAGTAATTCAATGCATGTTAGTTAGCATCAGTATATGAAGTAGCTATATAGCTAGTTATCTGGCTAACTATCATTCCCTGACAGATTTCAGCATGTTGCATCAAAATATACATTGTATAGGATTCATGATGTATTCTCGTGGAAACCAGATGGGATCTTTTGTTATTATTTGATGACATTAGTTATTTACATTAGTACTCATGAACTAACTATAAATAATACTTTATATTAAATGTGATGTCCTTAAATGTGTTATATTTTAACATATGCTTTTAATCTAAAAATCCTTGAACTGAATATTATTAATACTGTCGGCTCTTTGACTAATTGCTAAGGGGTAAACTAAGGGGTATATATTCTAATATTATGTGGTATGACCTAACAACAATCTTATATATTCAAGCAATTTAGCAAAAACATGAACTGTGTACTTTTTTATAGCCTACACATATTAAACACACTGGTAATTGTTTCAATTCAAATGCTGGTTTGAAACCTGAACGGTTCTGTGTGCGACAAAGTCCTGTCTGTGGTGCTTAAGATGGTAACGTGGAAAATTGGAGAAAACTAATCAAAGCAAAGAGGAGAGATTTTTGAAACTGACTAGAATGTGTGCTTGAGGACATGGATCAAAACAGCATAATACTTTTTGTCCCTCTCTGCTATTATAGTTTTGCAAGATGGCGGAACTACATGGAAGCCTCCGTCGACCTACCCGTCCCATGTATATAAAGATAATAAATTCTTCATTTATGAGGATTAGTTTAAACATTGGCATAGGTATTTGTACACCATTGAGGGCATATTTATGAATAAAAATATTTATTTTAGATAATAAAATACCTAAAAAGTTACTTATTGTCCCTTTAAGAAAAAAAACGAATAAATTAAGTTGTTTTATGCATTAAAATAATTACACATGCTAAAAACACAGAATTAGGTAACAATAAAACATATGGTGAACAAAATGAAATATTTCACAAGCCCCTAAACGTAATTTTTGCTAAACTTTTAATAAATTGTTACAATTTAAGAAAATGTATGTGTTATGATTTTAATTGATTAGACATGCTTTTTGATCAATACAATTAAATTTAACCATTAAAAATGAGTTGACAAAAAATGTAAACAGAAAAAAATGAATCCAGAAAAATTAAAACGGAAAAAAACGGAATTTGAAAAAATAAAATAAAATCAATGAAGAAATCAAACAGATTTCACAGGGTCCTATGATTGACGCGTTCAATAATTGGTGATTTTCTTGTGACGTGAGATGTTAGTATAACGTTAGTGCAAAGGCAGCAGGACTCAGGATTAGGTCAGGTTGTCCCTTGAGCTTAACACATTAACTTAAAACGTCTGATACATCACCTATTATTCAGTTTGAATATAAGAATCTAAAAAAAGAAACATTCTGTGATATGTGGCCTTTTAACCCTTAACTGGTCATATTTTTTAAACCTATATCAAGTAAATAAAATGCAGTGTACTGTACATGCCATGTTATATTTTGTATACTGTTTGAGTATGGTACAACAATTTTATTGTTTCCACCAAACATTTTACATACTCTTGAAGATTACTTTAGGTCTTGTCTCAGACCCAATCTCTCTGGTCTTGGTCTTGACTCGGACTCAACCCTCTCTGAACTCGATCTGGACTCGGACTTGAATGAGCTGGTCTCCACTGCAACACTGAATATTTGATTTAAATAAAACAGTCCATCATGTTTATTGATATATTACCTGATATCTAAGGTATGCATCTATGACCCACAATCATTTCAGAGCAATTTGTTGTAGCCCTTCTGTAACTACATGGAACAAGGGGGAACAAGCACCACTTTAATTTATAGCCCGCAAATGTCATATGTACTCTGTAACTACATGAAACAAAGAAGGAACAAGTTGGACTTAAACACAGAACAAGTGTATGTTTGCACACTAATTACAGAGAAACCTATTGCACTAGTTTTAATTGAATTGTTTGATGGCTAAAAAAAAAAAAAAAAAAAAAAACATCACAGTATACATCCCTAGGAATACAAATGCTCTATTGTGTATTGTTTCTGCAAACAGCTGGAAAGAGGTAAGCTTGTCTTAAGCTGCAAAAAATCTTGATGGTATGTCATACAAAGTTATTTGGTGACAGTTGGGTTGGGAAGTTGCTTTCATAAGGTAAGTAGACTCGTGAATTATAAATCATATTATAGCAGAAAGTCAAGAACTCATTTCACTAGATTTTGTTGTTCAGTAATCTCCATCATATATCCTTTAATAATTGAATGGTTAAAAAATACTTAGGCCTATGATATACTTCAGTTTACTCAAGCAGTTCTTTGCAGGTTGCATATCTGGTTGTTTACCCCCTTATTACTTAAACGTAACACATTGTTCCCATGTACCTACATGTGCATTCTTTACATCTAAGCTACACTATAATTAAAGAAACGTACACCATAAATTCGGTACTTACAAAGTTCTTTCCAGGTTGTAATCTAAAGCGTTACACTTTTTAAAAAATTATTTAAACATCTGAAAGTCATTTGCTGGGTCACCAGGACTGTTTTTTTTTCTCCAAGAAATTATGGAGAAATTAATCAAACCATTAAAAACTTAAAGCTGTGATGCAACAGGATTAGCAAAATATCTATTATACCATATTATGATGCACATCCAAGTAATACTGATTACCAGAAAAATGTAGAGTGGGTTGCTGCGGTTGGTATATCTAAATGCAAGCTTCTTTTGATTTTGATTAAAAAATTTCAAAACAAATTAAACAAAAACACATATGCATGCATAAGTAACATGCATAGACAACTTTGTTCTGGATTCCAGAGAATGAACTCTCGCCATCAGAGACCTGCAGCCTCTCTGAGAGCTCAACCATCTCCTGTGATACGAAGTCTCTGATCATTTGCATCTAAAGAAATCCACATATGAGTCGTTCTGTCGATCGACGGCATCAGAGCATTGGCCGTGTAATCTATAACCGGCACGCCAGAAGCTTAACAATACGCGTATGTTCTACACAGGCCTATATTTTATCCTGAAACCCATTTACATCCTGTTAACCATTTCTCAGGGCAGATTAGCGGCTGGTAGAAGGCAGAGCGTTTCCCCAGAGAGAGAGGCTTTGCTGCTGATAAGGCCGGTTATAGGAAAGCAGGATTAGTACATCTGACCAGGGCAAAAACGCCTCTGATTATTCCTGAGAAACGGCTCTATCCTGTCAGCCGCCGCTTGATTAAACACGCGGCGAGGACAGTGAGGCACAGCCGCGGGAGATAACTGCCATTATTTATGCAGCTGGATGGTGGGTAGGGATACTGGGTAGGGTACAATACTGCCGGATCCTGGGGGGTTCATTCCCGATCACATGGACGCATGCTTTATCGCCCCCCCCCACCTCGATCTATCACTGCTGCGGCCTGCATCCGATGGAGATGTGCAGGGATACACCCTTCATCTTCCAGATGAACTTCTGACAAGTGAGGAGCTTTATGGAAATATGACGACGTTGATGCTGCTAACACAGAAATGGGATTTGTCGCATTTCACACTGCATGCAGACGCAGAACACACATGCTCTAGTTTTAATATGTGGATTTACATACAAATTTAATTAGATCAAAAACATTGTTTGGTTTGTTTGTTCTCAGTGCACCAACAATAAAAATTGTCTGAGGCAAAGGTTGATCTAATCAGCAAACATTTACTCATTACAGATTGAAATCCTTTTTATATTCAGAAGCCAGTTAATTAATTAGTTGCGTTAATGAATCGTTAATGGCTTTGGATGAGGAATTTTAACGAGGCACCTAAATAAAATATTATCTAACTGGCTAATCAATGTTGTTAATTAATTATTCACATGATATTTTGCAGGGAATCAATTCCCCAATACAACTGAATGAAAGGCGGCATGTATTTGCGTGTGTTCGCAGCTCGACTGTATAGATCTGAGACACTCGGGGATGGTGTTTTACATTGTAGCGAACTCCTCACAATGGCCTTATCATCTGAGTCTAAAACAGATGATCTTAGCAGAACTGGTGTGGCTGTGGTGAAGGCTGGAAGAGCTCCATCATCGGCTCTCATTAGGCTGTAGGATGGGAGAAGCCCCGGTGGGTTTTCTTATTTTCTGACAAACTATAGTATTGAGTGGTGTTTGTTGAGCAATTTAATAACATAAAAAAAAGATTTATGACTCGTCCCACAGATGCACACTGACAGACTGTCGCAGAATACCACAGAGACTTGAGGCTCCAGGCCTCTTTTCACACTAGATACTAACAAATCACCCAGAAAACACACCGAAAACCACTAGGAAACACCCTAGCAACCACTGGAGCATACTAGAAACCACCCAGCAATGCCCTACTGTCTATCCTACAACTAACTGTTCAGAATCCCTTGCCAATCACATTCCGATGCCCTAGTAACCACTAAGCAACTCCCTAGTAACTCTACACTGCACCTTGCAAGTGTTACAAGCATTTAGTAACGCCCAAGTAACCACCCAGACTATCCTACACACCACCTAGCAACACCCTAGCAACCCCTAGAAAACTTAAAGAGTGCTTAAAGAGTCTAGCACCATTAGTCTAACACCATTATAACTACCTAGACTATCCTACATGCCCCTGATAACACCCTAGCAACCCTCAGAAGACTACCAAGTATATGTATGCACCCTAGTAAGCAGCCAGACTATCCTACACGTCACCTAGCAACACCCTAACAACAACATGTCAAAGTCAAAGTCACCTTTATTTGTATAGCGCTTTAAACAAAATACATTGCGTCAAAGCAACTGAACAACATTCATTAGGAAAACAGTGTGTCAATAATGCAAAATGATAGTTAAAGACAGTTCATCATTGAATTCAGTGATGTCATCTCTGTTCAGTTTAAATAGTGTATATGAATTTATTTGCAATCAAGTCAATGATATCGCTGTAGATGAAGTGTCCTCAACTAAGCAAGCCAGAGGCGACAGCGGCAAGGAACCGAAACTCCATCGGTGACAGAATGGGGAAAAAAACCTTGGGAGAAACCAGGCTCAGTTTGGGGGCCAGTTCTCCTCTGACCAGACGAAACCAGTAGTTCAATTCCAGGCTGCAGCAAAGTCAGATTGTGCAGAAGAATCATCTGTTTCCTGTGGTCTTGTCCTGGTGCTCCTCTGAGACAAGGTCTTTACAGGGGATCTGTATCTGGGGCTCTAGTTGTCCTGGTCTCCGCTGTCTTTCAGGGCAGTAGGGGTCCTTTCTAGGTGCTGATCCACCATCTGGTCTGGATACGTACTGGATCCGGGCGACTGCAGTGACCCTCTGATCTGGATACAGACTGGATCTGGTGGCTACGGTGACCTCGGAAGAAGAGAGTAACAGACTAATATTAGCGTAGATGCCATTCTTCTAATGATGTAGCAAGTACATCGGGTGTTATGGGAAGTTTTCCCGGTTCCGGTTTACCTAATTAATGCAGCCTAAAAATCCTTTAACGGATTTGGATATTAAAAGCATATTAGTATGTTATGTGTAAGCCAGGTTAAAGAGATGGGTCTTTAATCTAGATTTAAACTGCAAGAGTGTGTCTGCCTCCCGAACAATGTTAGGTAGGTTATTCCAGAGTTTAGGAGCCAAATAGGAAAAGGATCTGCCGCCCGCAGTTGATTTTGATATTCTAGGTATTATCAAATCAAAGTTTTGAGAACGTAGCGGACGTAGAGGATTATAATGTAAAAGGAGCTCATTCAAACACTGAGGTGCTAAACCATTCAGGGCTTTATAAGTAATAAGCAATATTTTAAAATCTATACGATGTTTGATAGGGAGCCAGTGCAGTGTGGACAGGACCGGGCTAATATGGTCATACTTCCTGGTTCTAGGAAGAACTCTTGCTGCTGCATTTTGGACTAGCTGTAGTTTGTTTACTAAGCGTGCAGAACAACCACCCAATAAAGCATTACAATAATCTAACCTTGAGGTCATAAATGCATGGATTAACATTTCTGCATGTGACATTGAGAGCATAGGTCGTAATTTAGATATATTTTTGAAATGGAAAAATGCAGTTTTACAAATGCTAGAAACGTGGCTTTCTAAGGAAAGGATCAAACTGATGACGAAGAATTGACAGAGCAACCATCAAGTCTTAGACAGTGTTCTAGGTTATTACAAGCAGAGTTTCTAGGTCCTACAATTAACACCTCTGTTGACACCTCATGTGTTGTTGTGGTTTTCATTAGTGGCGGTTGTTCCTGCTGGCTGTGATTGACATTGTTAATGATTACAAGAGTCTGATGAATAAAGTCTCGGTGAGATCGAATCATTCTCAGGGCCCAGCAGATTGCATGCTGGGACCTCAAGGAGCCCTTGAAATCCAGGATTATTATTTTGCACTTGTTGTCGTGCACAGACAGATCTAGAGCCTCCGTGTGAATGCAGCAGAAGGACACTTCTGCTGAGTGATCACATTCAGTAAAGCAGGGCTATTTCAAATGACTTTTTTTGTCTTTTTTTTTTTTCATAAATCCATTTTAAACAGTCACATTTTCTCTGCAGCTAATTGGATCATGCTGGAGGTAATCTCTGCAAATCTGACAGAAGAAAAGAGGTTCTGGCCTTCATCTCCTTCCTCACGATAAGTGAACTAATTCAAGAGTTTTTCCTGTGGGAGAGAAGAGGACGAGAAAAAGCCTGTAGCAGACAAAGCCTGGAAACAGGGAGGCTGGTACGAGAGCTCGGCTCTGAGCCAGTGGCTAATGAAACATTTGCTCTTTCTTTGAGGGAAATCATAGCGTAATTTACACACATAATGCAACTACAAACACGTTAATAAAAGATAACATACACTAAAGAATAAAAGTCCATTGTCACATTGTCATTTTTGAAGAAGCGTGCATGTAATATGTATTTTCCAGTCTTTCAGGAGTCTGTGACCTGTGCTGTGGTTTGGGACTCTCTGTTTATTGAAGTGAACGAAGCACTTTTGTCTAAAGTGAAATATGGCTGAATTGCTGCATGTTTGCAGTAAAGTACTGTAAAGCCTCCTGTCATTCACTCGTAGTGTTCGCCTCAGTGGGAGCGATGTGGCTCGGCAAACCCCTCATTGTCAAATCTCTGCTTGACAGCGTGTTCTGAGTGAACTGACCGCTGTTTATCCACCCAAACAAACAAAGAGCCTGTATTTCTTATACAGTCATCAAATGGAGTGTGAAAGATTCAGTCTGCTGATAATGGAGTGCAGGGATGCAAGTCAAATTCAGACAAAAAGGACAAATATTATTCAGACTGCCAAACAGACGTTCTCAAGTAATTGTCCATTTTTAGAAAACTATGAAAGCTTATTTTACAATGGTATAAAAAAATGTATAAAGGTAATCGTGAGTTGTTGTTTTTGTCTCACAATTTTAAGTTTATATCTCACAGCTCTCTCACATTTTTTCCCCTCAAATTTCTGAGTTCATATCTCACAATTCTGAGATTTTATCTTGCAGTTCTAAGTTTATATTTATCAATTCTTCTAAGTTTACATCTCACATTTATTGCTCGTTTCTTAAGTCAGAGTTTACATCTCACAATTCATACTTTTTTCTTAGAATTCTTAGCATGAATTTACATCTCACAATTATTTTTTTGCTCAGAATTCTCTTTACATTTTGCAACTATTACTTTTTTCTCTCAGAATTCTATGTTCACATTTTACAATAATTTTTTAACACTTCAGGTTTTTAAAGTAAGACATCAGTTAGCACTTTCTCACCTGAGGCCTCACTTCATGAATTCACTCTCTCTCGTCTAGCGTGCTGTTGTGTGTGTGTGTGTCTGTGGGCGTGGTCACTGATCAGTGATGATCAGCAGCGCCAGCTGGTTTCAATTGTTTGTTCCCTGTATAAGTTCAGTAACTTGTGTTTCATGTTTTCAGATCGTTGTTTCTCGCCGGTGTGCTCCCGTACCTGTTCCTGTGTCCTTAGTTCCTGCCTGAGTCTTCCTGTTATCGTCGTTTGTTCCTGGATCTTCACTCAGCACTGGATTACCGAGCACAGTCTCGAGGATTACACACACACCGGGATTCAAGGGATCATCACTGGACCGAGCACCACCATCTGTTGTCCACCGAAGTCCCTGCGTCACCATTCCATCAGCCTTGTGTCCGCCCACCTGTGTTTCCTGTGATTCTTCTGCCGACACCAGAAGGTTATTCAGGTGAGCCAGAATTATGCAGAGCTTTTCAGACCCGATGTTCTATGCACTTTGCATTACAGCCTCAGACGTTCAACCAAGAGCGATCCAAGGTGGCGTTTGTGCTGACGCTATTATCCAGTAGGGCGGCTCTCTGGGGAATGGCGGTGTGGGAGAATCAAGACCCATGCTGTGCCTTGTTCCAGGCACTCTCCGAAGAGATGAGGAGGGTTTTCGATCGGGCGGTGCCGGGTAGGGAGGCGGCCAGACTACTCGCCGATCTCCCCCAAGGTCACGGTTCGGTGTCTGAGTATTCCATCCAGTTCCGCACCCTGGCTGCAGAGTGCCGATGGAACGAGGAGGTGGAGTGGGACAGATTCCTGCATGGGTTGGCTGACCGTATTCAGAGGGAAATTTATATGCTGGACCTTCCCACTAGTCTCAATGGACAATGGACAATGGACAAATTAGCACTTCAAGTGGATGCTCGGCTGAGCAGAATGGACCGTTTCCAACAAGACCATTCAGTTTGCAGCATGGAGACCAGACGTCCGGAATTCCTGGATACGGTCAGTCCCTCTGACGATCCGGAGCCCATGCAGGTGGGTAGAGCTCGGCTTTCCCGGGAGGAGAAGGAACGGCGGAGATCCCAAAGACTGTGCCTTTACTGCGGGAGGGCGGGCCACTTCATCCACTCATGCCCGTTAAAAGATCAAGCCCGGTAGTAACTGAGGCTACTATCGGGTGGGATCTCCACCGGGAAGACCTCATCCTCACCATCATCATCTACTCTCCTTCCGGTAAGACTAAGGTGGGCAACCAACACTCATGACACCCAGGCCTTATTGGATTCAGGGGCAGAAGGTAATTTTATGGATTTAGAACTGGGTCACCACCTCCACATTCCTAACACCCCCCTCACGTACAAGATTTCTCTCCATGATCTCAATGGACAACAGCTTCCCAACATTACACATGCTACTGAACCCATCACTCTCATCACGTCTGGCAACCACAATGAGACAATAACATTCCTCCTCATGAACTCACCTCTGGCACCCATCGTACTTGGTCATCCTTGGTTCACACAACACAATCCTAGAGTCGATTGGGGGCACAATTCTATCTCTATGTGGAGTAATACATGTCATGAGTCATGTCTAGTGTCTGCGTGTTCGTCTGTACCTGTGTCTGTTTTCCAGGAGGAGGCGGTGAATTTATCTAACGTGCCCGAAGAGTACCAGGACCTGATAGAAGTGTTCAGTAAGTCTCGTGCTGCTTCTCTTCTTCCACATCGTCCCTATGACTGTGCCATAGACTTAGTACCAGGTGAGTCTCCGCCTAAGGGCAAGTTATATTCACTTTCTGTTCCAGAGAGGGAGGCTATGGAGAAATATATTTCTGAGTCTCTAGCATCCAAATTCATTAGACCTTCCTCATCTCCAGCGGGGGCGGGGTTCTTTTTTGTGGGGAAGAAGGATGGGTCACTGTGACCGTGCATTGATTATTGAGGGTTGAACAACATCACGGTAAAGAATACTTATCCCTTGCCGTTAATGTATTCAGCTTTCGAACGATTACAGGGAGCATCCATCTTCACAAAATTGGATTTACGTAACGCTTATCATTTGGTTCGCATAAGGAAGGGAGATGAATGAAAGACTGCATTTAATACCCCCAGAGGGCACTTTGAATACTTGGTTATGCCCTTCGGGCTATCCAACTCGCCCGCGGTCTTCCAAGCACTTGTCAATGACGTGCTGAGAGATATGGTTGATCAATTCATATATGTTCACCTGGATGACATATTGATCTTTTCCTCTTCTCTCCAGGAACACGTTCAGCACGTCAGACGAGTGCTTCAGAGGATGCTAGAGAATGGGCTTTTTGTCAAGGCGGAGAAATGTGTTTTTCATGCACAGTCCGTCCCCTTTTTAGGATACAGCGTCTCGTCTGAGGGAGTGCGTATGGATCCTGACAAGGTTAAGGCTGTGATAGATTGGCCAAGTCCAGATTCCCGTAAGGCCCTACAGAGGTTTCTGGGATTCGCCAATTTTTATCGATGTTTTATACGTAACTTCAGCCAACTAGTCGCTCCTCTGACCACCTTGACCTCCCCCAGAACGACGTTCAGGTGGTCCGATACAGAGGAGGCTGTATTTGCCAAACTTAAGAGCCGCTTTATTTCGGCTCCCATCTTCGTTGCCCCTGATCCATCACGTCAGTTCGAGGTGGAGGTCAACGCGTCAGAGGTGGGGGTAGGAGCAGTTCTTTCCCAACGTTCTGCCACAGACGATAAGATTCACCCTTGCGCATTTTTTTTCTCATCGTTTATCACCTGCCGAACGGAATTATGAAATTGGTAACAGAGAGTTGTTGGCAGTCACGTTAGCACTGGAGGAATGGCGGCACTGGTTAGAAGGGTCAGGGGTACCTTTTATCGTTTGGACCGATCACAATAACCTAGAATTCATTAGAACTGCTGAAAGACTCAACTCTAGGCAGGCTCGGTGGGCACTTTTTTCGGTTGTTTTGACTTTTCTCTTTCGTACCGCCCGGGTTCCAAAAACATCAAACCCGATTCTTTATCTCGTGTTTTTGACCATTCCGAACGCCCGTCCACTCCTGAGTGTTTTTTACCCGAGACATTAGTGATCTCCTCTCTCAGATGGGAGGTCGAATCAAAGGTCATTAAGGCCTTAGAAGGGGTAACGCCTCCGCCCGATTGCCCACCGAACCGGTTATTTGTACCTGAGGAGTATCGGTCTGAAGTCATTCAGTGGGGTCATTGCTCCAGTATAGCTTGTCATCCAGGAGTTAATCGTATCAGTTTTTTGGTTAAGCAACGATTCTGGTGGCCGTTAATGGCTCGTGATATCCGTAGTTTTGTTTTGGCTTGCTCTGTTTGTGCCACTGGTAAGACATCCAACCGACCCCCTGATGGGTTACTACAACCACTGTCAGTCCCTTCGAGACCCTGATCCCACATTGCGCTAGATTTTGTTACAGCCCTCCCGCCCTCCCAGGGCAAGACTGTCGTTTTGACGGTCGTGGACGGGTTCTCGAAGGCGACTCATTTTATCGCCTTGCCCAAATTACCTTCAGCCACGGAGACAGAGGTTGCTGTCATAGATCACATCTTTCGTTTACATGGCCTCCCGGTGGACGTGGTCTCCGACAGGGGTCCCCAATTTATGTCCAAATTTTGGCAAGAGTTTTGTAGATTATTGGGGGCGATGGTTAGTCTCTCTTCGGGGTTTCATCCCCAAAGCAATGGTCAATCAGAGAGGGCCAACCAAGATCTGGAGAGAGTATTGCGATGTTTGGTTTCCAGGAATCCTTCCTCTTGGAGCCAACAACTTTCTATGGTGGAGTACGCACACAACTCGTTACCAGTGTCAGCTATGGGCCTTACTCCGTTTGAGTGTAGTTTAGGTTACCAGCCACCAGTTTTTGCCAGTACGGAATCCGAAGTCACGGTCCCCTCCGCTCACGCCTTCGTCCAGAGGTGTCACCACACTTTGACTAGAGCCTGTGAGACTCTTCTCCAAGTGGGGGCGCGCACCAAGGCCAAGGCCGATCGCCACAGGTCAAAGCCTCCCTTATACGTTGTTGGTCAAAAAGTGTGGCTTTCTACTAAGAACATTCCTCTCCGCTCTGTCTCTAATAAGCTTGCTCCCAAATTTATTGGCCCCGTTTCCTGTCACCAAGATCATTAGTCCGAAGGCAGTCCACCTCAAACTTCCTCCTATGTACAGGAGAATTCACCCCGCCTTCCATGAATCAAAGATCAAACCCGTGTTTTGGGCAGCTATTAATCCGCCTGTCCCGGTTCCTCCCCCGCCGCGTCTCGTAGATGGGGAACCTACTTGTTTGGTTAGTCGTATTCTGGACTCGAGAAGGAGGGGACGCGGATTTCAGTACCTGGTGGACTGGGAGGGTTACAGTCTGGAGGAGAGAAGTTGGGTTCCTGCTAGAGACATATTGGATCACTCTCTGATCGATGATTACAGTCGGCAGGTAAGTCCGCCTGGGAATGCCAGGAGGCGTTCTTAGGGGAGGGGGTACTGTCACGGTTCATGAATTCAATCTCTCTCTCTCTCTCTCGTCTAGCGTGCTGTTGTGTGTGTGTGTCTGTGGGCGTGGTCACTGATCAGGGATGATCAGCAGCGCCAGCTGGTTTCAATTGTTTGTTCCCTATATAAGTTCAGTAACTTGTGTTTCATGTTGTCAGATCGTTGTTTCTCCCCGGTGTGCTCCCGTACCTGTTCCTGTGTCCTTAGTTCCTGCCTGAGTCTTCCTGTTATCGTCGTTTGTTCCTGGATCTTCACTCAGCACTGGATTACCGAGCACAGTCTCGAGGATTACACACACACCGGGATTCAAGGGATCATCACTGCACCGAGCACCACCATCTGTTGTCCACCGAAGTGCCTGCGTCACAATTCCATCAGCCTTGTGTCCGCCCACCTGTGTTTCCTGTGATTTTTCGAATATATCTGACTCTTGTGCTGTTTGTCAATAAACACGCCTTGCGATTACATCCTGTCTCTGTCTTACGTAACACACAGCTGCTGTGGGATCGCTATAAATGCCATGAACTGCAGCTCATCAACTGCATATCTGATAATATTAAAAAATTAAGCACAGTTCTGTGTTCTCAGATTTAAGCACACTGCTTCACTGCTTCAAAGAAGAAACCAGATTTCCTCTGATGGATTTCAGACGGTCTCACCTGCATCAGGTACGGTTCTCCAGCAGACTGTCAGCTCAGATCAGACGCTCGGCGGTTCTGAGACATCCGTCCTACACTATCAATACTGTGATGGCTGAGGAGTCGCACACTCTTACATTTCCTGAGAGTGCAAAGACAATCAAGGACTGACACTCCAGTCACTTCAAGAATCTCTTTCAAGAGCGGCTGACAGCAGCGACATCTGAGCCATAATAAACAGCTTCAAAAAGCTTTGGGTATTCCTGCCTCTGAATGAAAAATTCAAATGGATGGTGAACATCTGAAGCTGTGGACACTCACATTCTGCTTCAGAAAGAACAGGGTTTTTTGTTTGTTTTGCTCTTTAGTGAAAGAAAGTAGGTCTGTTTTTCACACAGAGTTTTTGTTAGTCTACCAAATCATAGGTTATCTGGGAAATCCTTTTCAAAAGATGACAAAAAACTGAGGTCAGAACTTCAAATGTGCAGTTTAATAGACCTACATATGGGTCAAATTTTCAGCAGATGCTTTTTTCGCAAGTGATTTTGTGGTATTTGTTAGGTATATATTTATTTGTATATACCAGTCGAAAGTTTGTGAACCATAAGATTTGTAATGTTTTTAAAGAATTATCTTCTGCTCACCAAACCTGCATTTATTTGATCCAAATTACAGTACAGCAAAAACAGTAATATTGTGTAATATTATATTATTAAAAATAACTGTTTTCTATTTGAATGTATGTTCAAATCTGATGTACAGCTGTATTTTCAGCATCATTCCTCCAGTTTTCTTCAGAAATCAGAATAATATGATGATTATATATATATATATATATATATATATATATATATATATATATATATATATATATATATATATATATATATATATATATATATATATATATATATATTGTGTGTGTGTGTGTGAGGTGTGTGTTTTTGTTGTTGTTGTTAATATTTAAAATCATAATCATATCATAAGATCAACATTTATCTGAAATAAAACATGTTTTTAACATTATTCACTCTACCATTCAAACGTTTGGAAACATCATAAGTTAATAAAAAAATGAAAATAAAAAAAGTGATTACAAATAAATATATAATGTTACAAATGATTTGTATTTCAGATGTTCCCTTGATCTTTCTATTCATAATCTCTGAGCAGAATATTTTGCCTTGAAATCACAGGAATACATTACATTTTAAAATATATTCAAATAGAAAAGTAATTAAAGTTTTTTAAATATTAGATTATTATTTTTATTTATATGTTTATTACTGTTTTTGCTGTATTTTGGAACAAATAAATGCAGGCTTGGTGAGCCAAAGACACTCCTTTAAAAAACATAAGACAATCTTAACTGTAGTGTATGTGTGCCATCGAAATCAAATCCAAACATTACATTAAACCACCCAATATTACATGAAGTTTTTATTAAATAATGTGTTTATTTAGCTCTAAATAACTGTAGCATGAAGGAGGATAATATCAATGTTATTTTGTTTTGCTGTTTATAACTTTCATGTGCTTGATTTTCATTCATTTGCAGGCACTGAACCTGTGGTAGAAACACTTAAATGACCGTCCATTGAGTCTGAATGTGTTTAGTGATTTACTCAGACAACAGTTTACGCACAAGCTCCCCTACTAAGAACACTTGACTTCCCGTGCAGGTCCTTTAATGGATTGTGCTTCTGTTATGTCCATCTCTTGACATCACTTCTGATGACTCTTATTTGAAATGATGCACCCACTGCTTCTCGGTTAGAAGCAGACACTTATTTTGACGTCTGATTTGGTGGTGGTGCTTGTGAAACCCCTGGAAGCCTGACCCGTGGTTTGTGTTGTGTGCCGAGGGCAGGGTTCACGTGTGAGGGGGTTTTGTTTGTGTGCTTACTTAAAGCCTCTTCATAAGAGACTAGAGCTTCAGACAATAAAAAAAACCTGTCTGGAGAAGGAGGAGAGGGGGAGGAAAGAAGAAAATGGCAACCTTGGGGTTATTACTGGATCAGCGTGCTTTTGTACAATTACCATCACTTTGAATTTTAAATGGCGGCTTAAAGGGCAGCAGAGCAGCTTGGAAAATTAGGCTGGAGTCTAATTAGTGCACTCCAACATGACAAGCACTGTGCTTTCAGCCTGAGTAAACCAGCCAATCAGGCAAGAGTGAGGGAGCGCGGCGCTGGAGAACCTGGCACAACACCACCGCTGCACCTCACTCTCTCTGGTGCTTCGCTCGCTTCAGATCTCACATTATCACAAGCTCCACACAGAGCAGGCTACACTTTCCTGTAGCCCAAACACTACAGCATGGCGCTAGCAACACCAAGGTCATGGGTTTGAATCTCAGGCAAATCAAAAACTGATCAAATGTGAATGGGTAAAGTAATAGTTCACCCAAAAATGATGATCTGCTGAAAATGTGTTCACCCTGAAACCAAGATGTAGATGAGTTTGTTTCTTCATCAGATGTGGAGAAATGTAGCACTGCATCAGTGTCTCATCAATGGATGCTCTGCAGTGAATGGGTGCCGTCAGAATGAGAGTCCAAACAGCTGATAAAAACATCACAATAATCCACATGACTTAATGTCTTTTGTATAATATTTCCCTTTCTGCAGTCGAAAAGTCATAGTCCTCTGAATCAGGAGATAAATATACACAGATCAAACACTGTTTACAATCCTAAACACTTATGTCAGAGGTTTCTGTTGATGGACTTTTTCACTGGAGAAAGTGTTATGATGCATTATGGAATCTTATTTTAGTTAAAAATGTCTCAATGGATGTGTTTCATCTTGTGTCTTCTCCAGACGTTCACTGATGGACTGGAGTGCTGTGGATTACTGTGATGTTTTTATCAGCTGTTTGGACTTTCACCCATTCATGGCAGAGCATTCATTGCTGAGACACTGATGCTACATTAACTACTATAACTATTCCTTTAAATGCAGTGTAAGTCCCTTTGGATAATAGTGTCTGCAAAATGTATGAATGTGAACTGCATGTTGATGGCGCTTTCCGACTGGACCAAATTTAATTCAATTTCTATGAAACGGGGCATTTCAAATGGTGCTCAGCCCCGACAATCAGCCTGGATTTAATTAACCTAAATCATCTCTTTGTAGTTGATGACAAAGACTTTTGAGAGAGGACGGCTGATGGTCTATTGTTCTGAGAGCTTCACATGAGCGGCTCAGTCGATGGGTGCCGCCGTGCAGAGAGCTGTCAATGAAGCACGAGGGTGAACGGCTCTACATTTGATGAAGCCAGTTTATAATTGCCTGGAAACTGTCAGGATGGAGACGGTTCTGATCTCCAGCATCGTTCCCTTGCAGCACAAAGACGTGAGGGAAAATTTTGATAGCGTAGCATTAAGATGCTGCCGATTCATGAAGGATGTGCCGTACATTGATTAGGTATTGACTTGCTATCTTTCTTCCTATCTTTATTCTCTTGAACAATCCCACCTCACACCCGAGAGCTTCAGCGGCTCAATTATGCGGCGCTCCTCCATGAAACTCGCTCAAGCAGAAAACAGAAAGATGAAGATGAGCCACATTAATTCAGCAACTCGTTCAGTTTAATTGACAAGCTCCCAGTTCAGCGTTCATTGCAGAAGTCAGGAGAGCTGCGATCACATGCTCATCTCGTCAAATGCTCATCTACATGTTTTAATAAATCGTCTGGAGCAGGGAAGAAGCACTCAGACGTTTAACAGATTATCATCTGCCGTGTGCAGAAATTCAGTAAATATGAAATAAATGCATGAGAGTCTGAAGCACACTCTGGTTATCTGCGTCTCTAGCACAGCTCTCATCTTCTTATTGGAGCTGCTATCAACGTATAGCGTTTCCGGCAACAAAAGCAATTTGTCTGGTTGTGCCGAAATCAGATATGCACAATAACTGCCAATCCTGTACAATGATGTACTTGCTGATGAACAACCATAGTGTGATGTGTTGTTGGAGAAACTGTAGAAACAGGTGTTCCTGTGGCTTAGTGGTGGAACCTTGTGTTAGCAGTGCAAAAGGTTGTGGGTTCAATTCCCAGTGTACACACACACACACACACACACACATATATATATATATATATATATATATATATATATATATATATATATATATATATATATATATATATATATATATATATATATATATATATATATATATCCTGAATGCACTGTAAGTTGCTTTTGATAAAATGTAAATGTAACATGTTTGCACTTCTATTGTTTGAAGCTGTTGACTGGAGTTCTCTGAGATGTTGCTGTTATGAACACTGACTACTTCAGCATTTTTGCCCCCTTTCATTTTGCTTTATCTGATATTTGACTCTTTGAAGGTTTCCTCTTATGTCATAATCCAGGGCTCACTTATAAATTTACACAACAGAAAATATATAGAGTGAAAGTATGGGTGAGGTGGATGTGTTTCCACAGACAGCAGTCTGAACAACACTGCAGCTAATGTTGGACCAGAGGCGGAGGCAGACGCTACAATACTGCAGAAATATACACAACACACTTCAGTCCAGCAGTTCTTGTTTCCCAGAAGAGCGTTCTAAAGTTAAACTCTGTTATCAGTGCTGTTCATGACAAAAAAGATACAAATGTACGAGAGGAAGCACTTCTGCAGCTCTTCACTCAGCTAAAAATGTTGGTCACGCGGTTTTATTTCTTTAACCGGATTTAACAAATTATCTGGAGGAAAACAACGACAGTGTCCGTGACATAGGGAGCTCTGGCAGGAGTCTCACCTCTGACCTTCAGACCTCTTTAACTTCCCTCCGTGGCCGGCGTGTGGAGCGGGTGGAGGTCAGGTGAGCCGTGTGACGGTGGGCTGATGGGATGCACTCAACGCTCTGAGCCCATCCAACAAAACACACACAGAGTCATCATGATCATGCAAATGCAAACCGAGCTGCACCTCTAGCAGTACACCAACGCCGGGTTCACACTGCAGGAGTTTGAGCTCGATTTAGCCCCGATTTTCCCCTCCTGAGAATCACAGCACAAATCTTGTCGATCACCCTGATGGCGTGGATTATCTGGTAATGTGAGGCATACAAGGATCGAACCTCACACCTCCTGATCAGCTCAAACACAAATCGAGACTGCCCCGATCATATTGAACATGTTTAATATTTAGGATTTTAAATCAGGGTTATTATGTCAGTACTTTCACAACAGCCAATGCACAACCGCAAAACAGCTGCTGTATGGATAGTGGAGATGGAGGAAACTGCTTCTTGAAGTTTTGTAGTAACATGACTGTCTGTGTATTGTGTCGAAAACATATCACAATTGTAAGGAGAAAGAGAAGCATTCAGTTTTGAATCTACCGGGTGAGTGCAGAAAGCTGCTAGCACGCTAGCTAACAAATGTAATCATCAGTGCAATATAAATGATCTGCTGCATGAGGTGACTTGAGGCGCTCCCTCCGACACGATAATCTTAATGATATCTTGTAGTGTGATGCGCCTCGATTTTCAATTCTTGTAGTGTGTGCACGTTTAAGATCTGAGGGAAGATAATCTGCAAAGATTCTCCTTCCAACCAGATTTCAAAATCGGAAGTATGAGCCCAGATTTAGAAAGTTTTTTGTAATATTGTCTAAAGCAGAGGTAAACAACATCTTTTGGTGCTTTTCCACTGCATGGTACGGTTCGGTATGGTTCACCTTTGGGAGTTTTCCACTGGGTACTGTACCTGGTACTATTTCAGTACCACCTCGGTTGAGGTCCCAAGTGAACCGTACCATTACCAAACCTTGAGGTGTAAACTCTGCTGATCACTGATTGGTTGGAGAGAATCTGCATTACCTGCATCACTGATCTTGTGACACAAACAGAACCGATAGATTTTAATCAGCACAGCCAGTGAAGGATTGAATGCTACTGGTTTGAATGAGTTGACCTGTTTTTAACAAACAAAGTACAGTTCAGAAGTACAGACGTTCTTCTTATTGATAGCAGAGGAGCGGATCCAGCGGGAACTTGACGGGGTGACTCAGAGTGAAAAGATTTTATTTAGGAGTCGTGACAATGTGAATAATCCAGTACTGAACTGCAGTGGAAACACAAACCGAGCTGAGCCCAGTCATACCTCACAGTGGAAAAGCACCATTTGATTGTCTATTTTTTGGGCATAAAGACATATAGCAAACACATGTACTTATATGCAGTGTAGTATATAAATAAGTCTAATAAAGTCACCAAGGCTATATTCAGTTATACAGTTACATTTTGAAATATTATAAAAATTTCAAACAACTGTAGTCTTCAGTGTCATGATCTTCAGAAATCAGAATAAAATGATGATTTACTGCTCAAGAATCATTTCTGATTATTATCAGTGTTGAACACAGTTGTGCTGCACAATATTTGTGTGGAAACCATCATACATTTTTTTTTTTTCAGGATTCACAGATGAACAGAAAGTTCAAAAAGAACAGAATTTATTTGAAACATAAATCTTTTGAACATTATTAATGTATTTACTGTCACTTTTGATCAATTTAATGCATCCTTGATGAATAAAAGTCTTAATTCATTTCAATTTTGAAGGCTATGTTTTGCACACCTACATGCACACAATACAAAATCTGCCTGTATATTTGGGAAGTGAATATTTAGAGCTAAGAAAGAACAGTCAAACTAAAGGAAATGAGAGTGAATAAGAAAACTTCACAATAGCAGCTTTTAAACTGAAACAAAAAGGAGCCATTTCACACAATAGCTGATGTGTAAAACTGCTGCAGAAAGGAAGACAGACAGACAGAGAGGCAAAATTAGAGAATGCTTTTAAATAATGACTTTTAAAGGAGGCTGTTAAGGAGAAAAGCAGCGTGGAGAAGAAAACGAGAGTTATTATTACAATCAGTGAGCGGAATAATGGCACAACAGAAAGCAGCGCTGCCAGAGTCGACTCAGAGACACGGAGCAGCGTCTAATCAGCTCAACATCCAACATCTGTCAGTGACCCAGAAGAACATCTCACTCGCGCCTCTAATCATCACCATAAACCACTGGGCACTGGAAATGACTGTCGGCCTCCTTCTGCATTATCAAAACTATTCTCTGAAACAAATCACACGCAGACACAAATGCATTCAGGTGGCTCTCTGTCTTCGGCTTTCTGTGAACTTCTGCAAGACTGAAGCAGAGACGAAGAGAAGAATCTGAACCTGCAAAAAGTGCTGGCAGATTACTTACTGATTACACATTACAGGACAGAAATTGTAGTTAAAAATGTAATCTACTGGATTACACATTTTAGGTCATGTATTCTGACTGCTTTTAGAATTTTTTTGCATAAGAAAATATATTCCATGACTTCATGAAATGCAATGATGTCCAAAATGACAAATTGAACTAATTTAGCTATTAACTCACTGTAGAATAAGAACAGTCAAAATAAAACACAAAATATTGTATTTGTTAGCCTGCATGTTCATGTGACCGTTATCTGTCGTCAGAGAACTGTGAACGTTTAAATGTGTTGCTAATGACTAAATTAATGAAACAATTGCAAGGACTAAAAGAGAAACTTAGAATTATGGAGAATCAATAAATGGTGAATAGTTGCCATTATGTGCATGGTAACTGTAACCTGATTGAGCATTTTAAAATGTAGTCAAGTTTTGGATTCTGATTAGATAAAGATTAGATGTGATCTGTTTGCAAACGAGAAGCACTGTCTCTACTGAGAGATACACACACAGTAATGCAGTCAAAATAAGATGGCATAACAATAACATAATGACCAACAGTACAACATCTGATTAACACAATGTCATGTACACAACAGACCTTTTTATCAACTACCCAGATGCATTCAGGCACAACTTCATTTTATAATGTTTTTTGGTGATGTGTTAAGATGAGTGTGTCTCAGTCCAAAGTGTTTATAATACAGCAGCTGATTGTAAAACCAGTCTAAGTCTAAGGAATGCCTGTGTTTATAGAGCTGGGTTAATGTGTGTGTGTGTGTGTGTGTGTGGGTGTGTGTAACAAAGAGTCTGATGAAACACTGTTATCATATAAATATCGCTGCTCTCTTGACTCCAGGAAGCAGCTTTCTGAACATCTGACTCACACACTCCTGGTTTACAGTAAATGAGCAGTGTTTTAACTTCCCTTCAGTGCTCGTCCTTGTAGGACTCACGCACACATGCACACACAGATTTACAGCTGTTTTCACAATCAGAAACTACTTTACAATTGTGGACAGCATCAAAAATTACAAAAATAATAAATATGCATTTATAAACCTCAGGAATGACAGACTGAGTATGAAATAATTTCTGTTATGATACTACACACATCTGGGAAAACATTTAATAATGCATTGATATAAAGCACAGAATTCACCCACTTCCTCTCACAGAAACATATTGACATCTATATTTGAAACACATAATGTATTTGAGCTACTTTTTTTCAGCCTGTGATAATGTGGCTTAAATGACCCAAATCCACCCTAACAGAATGAAATCAAACAAATCACACACTCACACTTTATTTACACTGTCCTTCTTATGCCTGACTTGAACGTAGTAATAACAGAACTTTTGCATGATTAAAAGCAACTAACCATAAACCGAACCTAATCTTTTATCCTAACTGTGATTGGTATTTTAAATAGGATCTTAGAATAAAATGTTGATGTATTATAGTTGCTGTGTATAATGTAAAGTGTTGTTGATGATTATTTGTATTGTTTGTGTGTTGAGCCTTTTGTCTAAAGATAGTTCTCTAACACTTTAGGGATAGACAATAAAGCTTTTGAATTGTATTGAATACTAACTTTACAGTATATTGGATAATTAATATTACTGAAACCAAATACTCTTTCATTGTTGTGCCTTGAAGAACATTTACATTACAATGTAAAAACGATTTTTTTCTAGTTGAAAAATAAATATTGGAGTCAATTTTACAATGAAATATTATTTGACTTTTTGTACTTCACTTTTTTTTCAGTGTAAGTGAAACAATTAAACAATAAAATGACATTTTAAATGATACTAATGATTTACTGAACTTGAGAAGTACAATTACATTAATTTAGTGCCAATTTAATGACTTTTTTTTGTTTTTGTTTTTTTTACCAAAAATAAACTTCATTTTCATGATGGATATATTAAACTGAAATTACAAAATTTCAAACCAAAAACATGAATGTATATAAATACTAAAGTGGCCAGATGATCATCTTATTCCCCCTGATTCAGGACACAACTGTTCAGGGTTCAGACACACTCTCTCTGTTTAAATCTAGATTAAAAACACATCTCTTTCGCCGAGCATTCGAATAATGTATCTCTTAAATTGTGAGTGTAGTTGCATCTGATCAAATGTGAATTCTTATTCATTAGCTTGAGTTAAACTAATTTTACTTTGTTGGAACAGCAGCTATGCTAATGATGTCTGTATTTTGTTTCTCTGTTTCTGCTGGGATCTTCATCCCGTGGTCACTAGGATTTACACAAGCTCCAGTCTGGATCCAGAACACCTGAGAAGAGATGATGCTGACCCTCAGAGGACCCCAGATGATGCTAACCCTGAATCAACATACAGAGCTAACAAATATTGCTACAAGTGTGACTGCATTATATAATAACTGCTGTTAATAATGTTCATCGTCTGGCTGACTACGTCTCGTATTAATTTTTCTGAAAAATCCTGTCAAACGTGCACAAACTGACAGTCACCACCATAAGCTGCTACTAAATATTTTAGAAACATAATTTTCTGTAAAGTTGCTTTGTAATGATTTGTATTGTAAAAAGCGCTATACAAATAAACTTGAATTGAATTGAATTGCAGAACTGTTTTAAATTCAGCATCACTGAATGCAAACACAGAAATATTTCTCTTGAACCCTCCTCTTGTCTGTCATTGGTCAGTCAGACGGTCACATGCAGGTTGGAAGAACAAACCATGAAAGTGCAGTACAATCATATCAAATATGCTTTAAAATAGAATTATGTGCACTTTTGGATTTAAAACCGGAAAAAACAATTCTATCCTGTCAAAATCAGACGGTGTATAGACACTGACCCAAACACATCCATTTCTGATAGAGTCCAGTGACAGACACAGAATGAGTGAAACACTGAACAAACGTCACGAGAACACGCAGAACGCCTCTTTGGCTCTTGTTAGCTGTGATAAAGCAGCTAAAGGGATTGTCTTTTGTTCCTCTTTCTCTGCTGAAATAATCTTCGCACGCTCATTCATCTGAGAACAATCCCGTATCACACCAGCGCTGCCATTACATTAATACTGGACATATTCATTACAGTCAGGATCCTCATTTTCATCTGCTCTAATTAGTGATTCGTCTAATGCGATTTCAATCATTGAGTGTGTGTGAAAATACAGGCATGTGTCATTGTTTTCCTTCTCACACGACTCCCATGGGTGAAAGGGCACTCTCTTCAGCTGTTTGTGTCATTATTTGGAGCACTTTAAAGTGTGCTGGAGAGGTGGTCATCTATTAAACATCTCCTCGTTCTCCGTCTCTGAGCTCAGCCCATTATTAGCAGAACAGAGACACAAGAACAAAACCCCGGGACTCGATGGAAATGTTCCCACTTTATCAGCGAGTGTAATTGCTGTCTTGTTTGGTTAAGAGATTAGGAGGTTGAGTCTCTTTGTGTGGTCCTGCTGATTGTACAAACAGAGAGCAGAAACACTTAAACCCCTCGACTGCAGACCCCGAGCGCTGATGCTGAAGAGGGAAACAATCCAGCGACTGAAGGGATTGCTTTCAGAGCGCTTCACGTCAAACGCCAGCGCTCATGATGATAGTGAAGCACATAGAAGGACGGGAGTCATACAGACAAAACACATCTCCCAGGAAATGTGAAATGTGTGTTTTCTCCTTTTCAAGCTGAGCTGAAACGACATGTGTCGGTGTAATTGCACTATGGACAGGACTGCTCAAAAGATGGATTAGTGTTTCTCAAAGAAATATTAGCATATATCATTTAATATAGGGCAGCTGTTTTCTGTGTGAATCTCTGTTAAAGTGTAATTTATGTCTGTGATGTTTGTGGAAACTGTGATGAATGAAACAAATGAATAAAAAAAAATAGCATTTATCTGAAAAATAAGTATTTTCTAAAATGATAAATGTCTTTACTATAAAAAATGAATACATAAAATGTCACAGACTCCAAACTTTTTAATGGCAGTGTATGTGTGCTGTAAAAATTGTTCTCAAAGCTGTAAATAAAATAAAGATTAATGGAAAACATTTCACTAAAGTACATTTAATTCAGGATTTGTTCTTGTTGTTGTTTTTTATATAAATATATTTTTTAATTTACTGTTAATTTCTGATTGGGAATCGTTTCAAAGTAAAAAAATATTCTGTGTAGCAGATTCAGTCTTATGATTTTTATTATTTATGTTTTCTAAAGCTGAAAGTTTCCTGACAGAAGCCTGTATCAGAAGCGGAAGCTCTGGTGATCAGGATCATGTCTGATATCTTCAGATGGCCTGGAAAACTAAAAACCCAATTAAAGGAGCGGCGCATATCAAAAGAGCTGCTCTGGCCGTCCTGCTCAGATGATGCTGGTTAACAGCTCACTTTGGCCGGCTGCAGCAGAGAGTAATAAGTGCTTTCACCGCAAAGCCTCTCCTCAACCACCGGGTCATTATCAGACTGTCATTTCTAGCCCTTTTCTGCTCCGCAGAGCTGCACAAAGGTCTCGCAGACCCAGAATTCATTTGAAAATCTGATGACACAAGAGTTGGGGTAGAAGAAGAAGAAATGGAAAGGAAAAGGCTTTATTTGTTCTAACAGCGAAAGAGTAGCGCTCGGTCAGGAATAGCCAGGTTAAGCTCGTTTCATTCATTCTTGTACAGTGGAGAGAAGAGACAGAAGAGCTGAGCTTAATGAGATTCATCTGACTGTGAAACAGTTATATTCAGTCTAATGTTGCTGATAACAGACCGCTCCGAGCTCTTCTGCCTGTGTGCTGTATTCTGATGTAAACACATGAGTGTTCAGCATCAGTCAGAGTTTAAGTTACTTTAGTAGATCAAGTTTAACTAAATGAAAATGAGAAATGTTGCCTTGGTACACTCAAAAAGTGGTTCTTTGTCTCATAATCATAGGGGAACCACTTTAAGTGCTACAAAGCACCTATATCTTATTTAAATATGGTGCTATATAGCACCTTAATCCCCCAAAGAACAGTTGAAAACCCTTACAGATTCTTTATAGGTGATATAATAATAATAATGTAATACTTTTTTTTTTTATCATTTCTATTAGTGAAAATGTTTTTTAAAAATGGTTTAAAGCTAGATTTTCAGACTTAATCTTGCAGTTTTAAGTAAAAAAAGCTACAAAATTCTGTTATTTAATTTCAAGTTCATTTTTTGTAATTCTGTTTTGTTTTTGTGATGTTTTGTGACTAGTTTTTATTTCAGTTTTAGTTGAAGTTACTTACAAGTGAAAATAAATGAAAATGAGATTGTCTTGGCATAAACAGCTGGGGGAAATCTGATTTAATTGTGCAGCTTTAAGAAAAAAACAAACAGCAGTGAATGAAAGGGAATGAGGAAAAAAGATTTTGTAGATGTAAATGTTTTCTATTGCCATTTTAATGTAAGTTTGAGTCATTTTGGTTTGTTTTTGTCATATATATATATATATATATATATATATATATATATTATTATTATTATTATTTTTACTTTTTTACTTTATATGATGTATATGAAGTTGAGAAAATGTAAGTAAATCAAATGTTATTTTTTTATATTTAGTTTTATTAAATCTAGTTGAATTAATTTCAAGGAACATAAAGTCCTCGTCAGATGTCATTGTGCAGCTTAAGAGAAATGACAGAAATGAGAGAATAGGAAGTGAAAGAGCAGGTATTAGAGAAGGAGGAGAGTGTTTTTCATCTGCGGCTCGAGCCGGTGAACAGACAGATTGTCACACGATGCATTTGCTCACATAAGTGCCCTTTTTCATCCAAAGATTTGTTTTTTTTCTCTCTCTCTTTTCAGCTTTTTTCTTTTATTCAAGCAATTGACAAGTCAGGTCTTTTAGCCTCATCTCATTTACATTTAATGGCATGATAATACACATTAGCAGACTATTTTAAATAATTACATCCTCACAACCCTCTCCCCCCTGCAACCTTTTTCTCCAAATGTGCCTTTCTCTCTCTCTTTTTTTAACTTTCATATTTCAAAGTGCAATAATAGCAAGTGCTTCTGTCATGGAAACAATATCTAATACGTGAGCAGAAAAGAGAAGCAATTTTCAGATGGTGACTGGGGTGAATGGGGCATTAAGTCCTTTTCTGTGCTGCTGCTGGGTATTTTTCTGTCAGTTGACGGGCCGCTGTGAATGCTGCGAGTTAAAGACAGCCATCGAGCGAAAGGCAGTGACAGCTCACCTGTCAATTGGAAATATCCCAGCCACAGCAGAGATGGCAGAGGGCTGGAAAATCATCCAGGCCGTTCACGATAAGAAGTGCATGCACACACCTGCGTTAACAAGCCCAGAGATGGAGTGAGATATGACCAACACACAGACAGAGAGAGAGGCTGAGATACAGCAGAGATGGAGGCTTGTTGACAGAATGCAGATGAACAAATACTAACCCTGCACTGTCAGCAGAAACATACAGCAGTGATGTTCATTAGACTTACAGTGAACTGTTATTATTTTTATCTGTCTTCTGAATTGTGTGCAAATGTGTACCTCTCAAGGTTATTGTAAGGTTATATATATATATATATATATATATATATATATATATATATATATATATATATATATATATATATATATATATATATATATATATAACTTAATATTTATTATTATTATTACTTTTATAAGTGTAAATGTTTTTTATGGTTTAAAGGTAGATTTTCAGACTTAATCTTGCAGTTTTAAGAAAAACGCTACAAAACTACATTAAAACTACAGGTAGAGTTGATTTTGATAGCGTAGGTATAATCAAATTGCCAGAGTTTTGAGAAAGCAGTGGACGAGGAGGACTATAGTGCAATAAGAGCTTGTTCAAATTCTGAGGTGCTAAACCATTCAGGGCTTTCTAAGAAAAGATTGCGATCAAATAGCACACCTAGGTTCCTAACTGATGACGAAGAATTGACAGAGCAACCATCAAGTCTTAGACAGTGTTCTAGGTTATTACAAGCAGAGTTTTTAGGCCCTATGATTAACACGTCAGTTTTTTCTGAATTTAGCAGTAAGAAATTACTTACTCGTCATCCAATTTTTTATATCGACTATGCATTCCATTAGTTTTTAAAAGTGGTGTGTTTCACCGGGCCGTGAATAAATATAGAGCTGAGTATCATCAGCATAACAGTGAAAGCTAACACCATGTTTCCTGATAATATCTCCCAAGGGTAACATATAAAGCGTGAAGAGTAGCGGCCCTAGTACTGAGCCTTGAGGTACTCCATACTGCACTTATGATCTATATGATGTCTCTTCATTGACTTAAAAAGTATAAAATAAATATTTCATTATAATGTGCTCATAAAGTTTGAAAAGAAACTCTTGTCAGGACATGATGGTGTTGATTGACATGTAGTGACAGCAACAGATCACAAAGATCATCTCACATTCGGCAAATGCCAAATAATGCATTAAATGCAGCTCTACTTCAGCTTGATGTGTGTGTGTGAGTGAGTGAGTGTGTGTTGTGAGAGAGTGCGCCTGTTTTTGTATCATATCAGGACACAACTGTGTATAATGACATGGGTATGACACAGGTATTACAAGGAGAGGGTGACTTATGAGGACATAACCCATGTCCCCATTTTTCAAAATGCTTATAAACCATACAGAATTATTAATATATATATATATATATATATATATATATATATATATATATATATATATATATATATATATATATATATATATATATATATATATATATTTATTATTATTATTTTTTTTTTTTTTTTTTTGAGAAAGTAAAAAAAAATCCGGTTAGGGTTAGGTGTAGGGTTGGTGAAGGGCCATAGAATATACAGTTTGTACAGTATAAAAACCATTACGCCTGGGATCTCCCCACTTTTCACACTTGTGTGTGTGTGTGTGTGTGTGTGTGTGTGTGTGTGTCAGTGTCTGTGGGTAAAAAGGTTTGTATTCATTCACTCATGTTTTCAGGAGCAAGTCGCTGATGTGGAAGAATAATCAGGGCTCCTGCATCTCTCTGAATCTCTTCCTGCCGGCTGCACTGTACTGGTCAAACAAATTAAATTACTGCTGCAGTATGTGAGTAATTTTATGTAAATTACATTGTTAATGTTCTGCGTCATGCTGCTGCCGGGTGTGGACATTTTATTGTTGTGTTGTGCTGCGGTCCATCCATAATGAACAGGTACTGTATATTCAGTAAGACTCCAGCTCTCTTCTTTCTCCTCATATCTCTTTGGCCCGTGGCTGATGCAATAACAGCCGTCAGAGGATGGTATAGATGTGAGCTTGATACTGTCAGGCCTCGTGTTCCTGCTTTATGACATGGAATTTGTTTGCTTAAGCAAAACACTGCAAAAAACGTGTTCTTAATGTGCATCTCTGCTTTTTTTCCAGAAAATATCAATACACCCTCAAAACTACATACATTTTCCAGAGCAGTAAAACTGCGTCAGATATTAAGGCTTGTTGCTGGTTAATATATCCTTTGGTGTATCTGCTTTTTTAGAAAATTTTCTAAAAACAAAAAAGGTGATTACAGAAGTATTGCCGTAAACAAGTATGGAATAAACCATATTTTCTCTAGACTGTTGATTAATTTATTAGTTTTAATTCCAGCATCTATGGCTAGCTTCATGGCAAGATCAGTGTATTTTAAAACAAACAAATATAGAAGAATAATATTTTATTAATGAAAACAATAACTAACAATCAACTCACAACAATATAAACATCATATAAGACTTTCCTTAGTTTATTAATCATAGTTAATTTTTCTGAAATGTTATATTTAAATATGAAAATAAGGCACTGTCTAATTAAATATGGATTAATCTAGCTTAAAAATTCTTGTTTGCTTTGGAAGTCATATTAAAGGTTTTTCTAGAGGGGATTTTGGATTTCTCTTTTTATCACTCAATCATTAAAAAATACTGTCAACAGACAAAGAACAAACATTTTCACCATGCTTTTAGAAGTAAAGTGTTATATAAATCAGTGTGAATGAAATATGAACAAACCTTCAGAATATAGAGAGGAATAAAACTGTAAAGTTTGGTGTATGGAAGAGAGAAAACTCTGAAACCTACAGACACAAATAAATAAAGTGCAATAAAATAAACACTGTATTGTGGATTTTGGATGTTTTCTTTCCACTAAGACATGCAACTCTATAATCAAAATAGACCATAAAACTGAATTTGCCTGTAGTTTCTCGACTTACCAGTAACAATCTCTAAAGAAAGGCATTGTGGTGTATAACATTAATGTAATATAAATGTGATGGGTTAGTCCTGCCATTTAAAGAAAGCTTGTGTTCATGCTCATGTTGGACTGGAGTTATATGTTATGGCAGCTCGTCTCCTCACCAAGATACGATTTATGTGCAAACGGGCGGCTGAAATTTACACCTGGTTGTTCTTGCAGTAATCTGTGGAATGAGGAAGTGTATCCTTGTATTTCATTAACTCCTGGCTAATGACATGAGCGCGTCTCCCCACAGGGGCCGCTGATGGAGATGTCACCAGCGCAGAGCAGAAATTAATGCGCCGGGGTTAAACGCTGGAACTAACTCGTGTTTCAACAAAAGGCCAGCCATTACAGTGGGCCATAAAAAAATCCCTCAGATCTGTCTTGATTTCATGGGCCTCGAGTCTTTGCTTTTGCTCTTATTTTGTCTTCTTCGTGCATTTGCTCATAGGACAACGAATAATAATTTTAAAAATTCACTCCATGTTGGATGGTTTTTGCAATTATTTGTTCAACTGCTTCCAAACAAAATCTTTACCTTTCACACAATTTCTGAAAGTTGACACTCAAACAGCAGAAACACAAACCAAATCTGCAAAACCATACATTAATTCTCAGCCTTTGAGACAAAATACAACAAAACACAATTCTCTATGTAACACCCTAAAATCTAACAGGAATTAATATTATGGCAAAGGTGTTTGCAAATGTTTGCTTTTGAGATGTGTTTGTGATATTTTGAATGCAGTGCTTCATCTTGCAAGAGATCTGAGGCATTTTACATTTTGTCAGTGCAATTCATGAAAAAAGGCAAAGTTTTAAAAAAGGTAAGCAATTGAAAAAAAAACAAAAAACAAAAAAAACTGTAATGAATCATCTACAATATGACCACGCAGAGTAACATTTTTAGTTCTAAGGTCTGACAGAACACAGGACTGCAAACAGAAACGGCTTCAGCGATGCAGCGTTAATGAGGAAAGCAGCTAAAACGAGCCGGTCTGGAGAGCCTCGCGCTCCTGCTAATTGGAGATGATTTTCATAAAGCCTGTGGAACGGCTGACAGTGTCTGTCCTTCACCTTCTCTCGCTTCCCCTCTTTCACAGGACACAAATGAAGTGGCTGAGCGGAGACTTCGCAGAAACTCAAGAGTCCACAGGTGTAATCGACTCATTCTCAAGCCGTGTTTGTCCCCCTAATTAGCTACTTCCCCTTGAGCTATAACAAGGGCCCTAACGAGAGTGTTTTTGCAGTAATAATGGCTGCAGATACCTGCGGGGTGAGAGCGTGCTGCTGTTTCTCATCCTGTCAGGCAAACTGTGGAGCGCTGGGGCTTAATGATTCTGAAAACAAGACTGGGGGTGACTCGTATGTGTGTGTGTGTGTGTGTGTGTGTGTGTGAGAGAGAGAGAGCGCTTCATCCAGATATTCTCATGCTTCTGCTGATGGGAGCAGTGTGTTCCAGTCACACAGTAACTGCTGGTCTTTATTAGACCTGTTTCAGAGCGCTGTGACCCGATCTGTCTGGAAGAGCTCCACAGCCGGGGTCATCGAGAGAGAGCTATGACAACGCTCCTGCATTAAACATTTCTATAGCACTTTATACACTACTGATTTTATCTATAAATTAAAACTGTTTTCTTTTGTTAGTTACTTAATCAACCCTGGACAAGGGAAAGTTGAAATCATAAAGATCAGGACAGCTGAATTTAAAGATCCCATCTAGTGGTGAAGTTTCTGAATGTGCATCATGGGAATATGAGAGGGATATGGACAGATGAAGCAAGAGGAGAGAGGCACAGATGTGCGTGAAGAAGCCCGAGGCGTCATGAGTCTGATGAGGAAGAATGCCGCTGAGAGAAGAATATCTGGATGGGTCTCTGTCTGTCCCCTGACGCGGGCCGTCCCGAGCCATGCTATCTGAACAGAAGTGTGTGCTCTGCTGAGATGAAGTACTTTAGCAAACAGCTGATGAGTTTAAAAGAGAATAAACGCCAAGCGCTGCCACTAGCTTCGTCCAGAGTGAAGACAAGCTGACAATGAGAAGAAGCAGCATGTAGATGTTTATATTCGTGACATATAACTGGGATTGTTCTTTTCATCAAATAAAGCTTGAGGAAATATGATCTATTTATGGCTCTAAACACATCACGGAAATCGTTTTTACAAACTGATACCAGTGGAGAACAATTAAAAACCCATTTATGTAAAATTTGAAATGTCTCCACATCCACACTAATCAAACTAATTTTATAAGGAAGGACACACATTAGTGCTTGTTATCAGATATGAACACAAAAAGTGAGAGCTAACTGCCGACCATCTGGCTCACACCCAAGCTAACGGTCGCAGACGAGAACAATAGCGTTCATTAGGATCATTTATCATGCTAGTGAGATCAATTTATACTTGCTTCCATCATGGGACCTGCTCATTAGGATTCTAAACAGCACTAGTGAGCATCGCACAGGCTTCACACACAACACCAGCTCCACGGCAAATGAGAGACTCCTCCGAAGCGGAGGGAAAGATTGAGTAGGTCGAGCGCTAGCTCTGAGCAATGCTAATGGAAGTGCAGCGGTTGGGCTGGAGCGAGCGACTGAACATCACTGATAACTCAGCAGCAGATGTCTTTGTTGCCAGAGCAGCGGGAACCTGCACTTGCATTCATTTGCCTGCCAGCTGCGAATTTAGCAGCAACTTTTCATCTCATCTGTCGGTGCAGACACCAGCACAAAGTTTTCACAATTAGCAAGATTCAGAAACTGACAGCAAAAAAAAAGAAAAAAAAAAAAGAAAAGATTGTTGAACGTTTGGAACTGGTCTGCGTGGGATAAACTGCACCCTAACCATCTGAACCCCTATCACACTATACAGTATATAAACAGACTAGAAGTTGGTTGGATGCTGAATTGAAGTGATGTAAACTCAACTACTAAGAAACAAAGTCTGCCTCTATATCTGGATCATTAAGCGACATCAAAAACAAAAAAAAGTAACATTCTGTCTTTATAAGTCCATAAACCATCATTTTTTTGGTGAAAACTTTTGTCTCTGTGGACTTTTTTTTATGCAGTTATAATGAAAGGAAGTTTCAAGATGAGAATAACTGTCACAAAAGCAGCTTAAAAGTATTATAACAATGGTTTAATCCTGCACTGTACGGCAAGTGTCTGCAAATCAAAATGGAAATCCCTGGCAATCTGAAGTCATTTGGACTGCTTTCATGAAATGAATAAAAAGAATTGTTAGACAAAACTGACTTCAATACTAATCTCATAAACTTGTGCTTTATGACCTTTAAAACTCGATAACTTTCATTAAGAAAAACTGGAAAAAAAAAAACTTTTGTTTTCCACTATAGATTGTCACCCTGCACACATTTAAAGACACAAAGTCAGAATACAGGAAATACGTTATGTAAGTGGACAAGTAGTGAAGTGCAGTGACTGCAAGTGTGAGTATTGGGACAGGCCTCCAGTGCAGTGACACAACTGATGTTGATACATGACAGTGACAATATGGATAACGTGGATATTATATCTAGATTACACTCATACTACACACATTCAAACTATATAGAGCTTTTAACTTAAAAAAAAAAAAAGGATTAAGTGGGTTAAAATTATTTGACGGATTGATCCGGAAAAATCAAAAAGGAAAGTGGTTTACTGTGCTTCTTACACCTTTTGCAATAGACAATGGACATTTTTATTGTGCAAAATTATGCCTAATGTGAGCACATCCTTTACTCTTTTTCTTCCTGCTCCATTCTTGTCATTTGCTTCTGATCCACCGATACCCTTCTGCATGTGGAAAAGAATCTTCCAGAACTACATGCTGGATGTTTACATGTCACAAGACTCCTGGATGACAGCTCGAAGATGCACAGGTCTTTTACATTGCCTGGGGACAAAAGGAGAGCATATCTTCTAGACTTTGCAAAATACTTGTACGAATTTTGACAAAGCAAAGTCCTCTTTGGAAGCGCATTTCATTCCCGAAAGTCAATGTGGTTGTTGCATGTCACCAGTTCAGACAGAGAGTTCAATGTGAAATCGTTGCACAATACACTACAGCATTACGAGAATTGGCAGTCAATTCTGCTGATGGTATAGTAGAGGATGAAATGATCCGGGATCAGCTCACCAAGAAATAATGCTCCTGTACATGTGGTGAGTTCAAAGACTTCTCATTTTCAAATAACCAAAAAAGACAGACCTAAAACTAAACCAAGTAAGCCTCCTGCGCCACAGTGTAATTGTTACATATGTGGCTCTAATAAGCACTTAGCAAATGCAACTGATTGCCCAGCGTCTAAAGTTAGATGCAATTAATGTGGCAAAACAGGACATTTTGCGAAAGTGTGACATTCGACAACAACAGTTTGCACAGTTCTGCCCGAAGTACAAAATATGCAGAATGAACTGTGAAAACTCTGCTGACAGGATTAAGTGTCATGTGCACATTTCGACTGACAATGAGCCAGTCTATGGAGACTGAGTTTGTCGTGGATACAGACAGCATTATTTCAGGACATATCCACTGTCTGCACCAAGTGTTCAATTGGTCATGTACATGAGAGGACACATTCCAGTTCTAGGATGTCTCACAGCTAAAGTGTCACTAAATGGAGTGTCTGTTACTGTTCCACTCTACTTTATGAAAAACAGATCTGCCTTATTAGGCATGGATGTATTTAAAGCACTGAAATTTACAATTAACCATGACTGTACTGTTACTGATTTTATTACCTCTGCTTCAGTCCACAGTGTTGCAAATGCTTAGGCCGTGGGGTGTGTGGAAGGCTTCAGGCACAAGGTCAAAGCTTGTCATGATGCAGTGCCAGTTCAACAAAAACTCAATGGACTTCCCTTTTCTGTACGTAATGCAGTTTCAGAGGAACTACAATCCTGCTGAATCAAGGTATTATTTAGCGAACTGATGCTTTCCCCTGGATTTCGCCAATAGTAGTCACTACTAAGAAAGGTGATGGAAAGAAATGGGATGGACTGAGACTGACTAAATTTCCAGATCAAATAAAAAAGAAATGGTTTAGGGATCCAATCTGCCCACTCAAAACTGCCCAATCACTTTCAGGAGAAGTAAGAAAAAAAATATGTTAAACCACCGATGTGGATGAACGATTTCATAAAGCAGTGATTCAAAAGATGACATGATTGTGAAAAAAAAGGTTGAAAATGACATGTACTTGATCTATTGTGTTAAAGGTACTGGACTGATATCAGATTTGAACAGATTTGACTGGTATTAAGAATGGTATTTCTAAATAAAACAGTTAAGTTAAGAGTTTAACCAATGACATTAACAGTAACCCATAATGTTTTTGAATGCTAAGAAGTGTTTTACTATTGCTATTGCTGAGGTCTTAAAATACACACTGCTTTACCGGTTGAATATTGAACAAGTCACCTACTGACTTTATGTAAGGGGGGGATGTTTTGTTCTGTGTAATTGCACTAGAGGACACTAGTGAGTTCAAGGTAGAGAGAAGAAGATGAGGGGAAGAATGAGTGTGTTAGACATGGTTAAAATGAGTATGTTTATTAGTGATTAATAAAGTTATGTTATTTTACATACATAGTCAATACTCTGATTTAATAGAGTAACTGCTTACATACTACCAAACACAACAAGTGGAAACATAGATATTACTTTCAAGAGGAAAAATAATGCTTCACTAAAACAAAACCGTCCTTGCACCATAGAAACTACATGAGGAGGGTCATGTTCTGGTCATGTTCTGGAGCGGAGATAAACTCTCTTCAGACACTTGATAAACGTTTATTTATTTCAGTTATTCAGCTCAAATTGTGAATGTGAAACATTTTTAGTGAATTGTTGGCCTTCTGGAAAGTATGTTCATTTACTGTACATGTACTCAATATTTGGTAGGGGCTCCCTTTGCTTAAAGTACTGCCTCATTTTGGTGTGGCATGGAGGTGTGGAGGTGGTGTGGAAGCCCAGGGTTTGTTTGACAGTGGCCTTCAGCTCATCTGCATTTTTTGGTCTCTTGTTTCTCATCTTCCTCAGATTCTCTCTGGGGTTCAGGTCTGGTGAGTTTGGTGGCCTGTGGAAAAGGAAATCAGCATCTTCAAAAAGCTGGTCACCAGAAGGAAGCATGAAGTGCTCCAAAATTTCTTTGAAAAAGAGTGCAGCTTTTATAAAAAGAAAAAAAAAAGAAAAAAAAAAAGACAATGGACCAACACCAGCAGATGACATTGCACCACAAATCATCACAGACCATGGAAACTTAACACTGGACTTCAAGCAACTTGTTATGTGAACGTCTCCACCCTTCCTCCAGACTCTAGGACCTTGGTTTCAAAATTAAATGAAAAATTTTCCTCTCATCTGAAAAGAGGCTTTTGGACCACTGGGCAACAGTCCAGTTCTACTTCTAAGCCCAGGTAAGATACCTCGTCTGTGTCTGGTGGATTTGGTGTCAGTCCATTCCTTGTGAAGTTCACTCAAATTCTTGAATCGTTTTTTCTTGAGAATCCTCACAAGGCTGCGGTTCTCTCGGTTAGTTGTGCATCTTTTTTCTTCCACACTCTATCCTTCCACTCAACTTTCTGCTAACATACTTTGATACAGCGCTCTGTGAACAGCCTGCTTTTTTGGCAATGAATTTGTGTGTTGCTTACCCTCCTTGTGAAGGGTGACAATAGCCGCATTTCCACTGTCGGGCCAGTGCGAGCCAGGGCTTAAAACGGGCCTGGAGGGGCTCATAGCCTCAGGCCAGTAGCACCGAGTCCAGAATAGCGCAGGGTTTCCACAGTCAGGGCCTGAAGTACACTGCGCTTCACTAAAACACGTCCTTTACATGCCTCTCCGAAACAACGTCATGAAACCCCATCATTTCAGCAAATAAGAAAGTTATCAAAAAACTAAGAAATAAGTCACTGGAACTAGCGCGATCACAAAAGGAACATGATAAAAGTGACCATTTGTCTGCATGCTTTGTTAAATATTTAAATTCAAAAGCATCAATGTTTTACTATAGAATACATGATACGTTGATCATAATGAATTAATTCATCAGGACTCAAAATTAATCACACAGAAATAAATGTATTTATATTTTATTTATTTATTTTTAATGCTTATGGAAATAGCCTGCTTATTCAGTCGAGCCTGTTTCAGTTTATTTGCAGTCACATTTAGAATTAATGATATATCTCTATTTTGATAAAAGCTCCCGAACATAAAACATTATTATATTTACGTGGAGCTAAACTCTCGAGACAAGACTTATGACAGATAATATACATTACTAAATAATTACACGATTGTGATAGAGAAATAGAAGCTAACATCTGATTTCTTCAAGCGGTCATATTTACCATGTTTAAAGTAATGGTAATGTTAAAAGAATTTGTGATTTTATCCCTGCCTTGAGGTTTCCGGTATCTGTATAGTTGTAAAAAAAAAAAAAATAATAATTATTTCAAATATTAAAAACTGATTAATGAGAAATGATTAACTTTAAATAAATAAAATAAGAACATTAACTAGGCACTCAAGTAGTATAATGTGAACAAAATGTTCTGTCCTCATCTACTGTATGGCTTCAGACAAAACATTCACCAAAAACATTCTTGCTTCTTCATAACAGCATATTCCTTTTTTGTACAGTGTCAGTATGACATTGTGTGCAGTAAAGAGATTTTCTATGTCGTGGATGATAAAATGTTCTTGATTAAAGCCAGGATGTTGAGTTTGACTCAGAGGAACGTGGAGCGAGAGGAATGATCTTGAGGGAGTGTTTTACTGTCTCTCCTTGCTGCCCTGTGAATAATGGCTTGTCCATCAGAGAGGATCTTGGGCCCTCGCCGGGATTTACTCGGGCAGTAATACATAAGCTGGGGACAATAAATGATTCATAATGTATAGTTTTGGCTCAGTAATTTCAGCTGTTGTACAAGGAACAGTATTAAACCAATTCCACACTATGGGCTCCATACATGACAGCAGCTATTGTCATCCAGTGTCTCTGAGGAGAGCCGTCCTCCGCTTTATACATATTCACACGACGTCTCTATAAGAAGCACAGAGCACTTGTCATGGGCGGGTTCTGTAATTGCTGCAAATCATGTGTTTCCAGTGTTGTAACCCTTCAGCAGACAGGATAGATAGACTAATGCTGCTAATAATACTAACGGTCGCTGTGATTCTGCCAAGTAAGACATGTTCCTGGATCAACATTGTGTCCAAAAATATAGACTTAACCCAATCCCTAAACCTAACCCTACTCATAATGTCTTCCCAAAATCAGAGAGAAATGATATCTGATTAACAAGAGCGTAGAAGCACCTCACTCTGGCTGTAATCCTAAAACAGATATTTTCTGAAAAGTTTTAATCTTTATTCTGATTGGTTGATTGGAATGTTGTTCCATGATCAACTGATGATGTACTTGGTGAAATCACGCTCGCCTAATACTAACAGAGTGTTTTTGTGCCTGTGTATTTACTCTAAGTGCAGAGACACAGTGTTTTCCTTACAGTCCAGGCAGATGCAGCTATCTAGGATTCTGATTGGACTTCATGTGCTATTTCATTCTGAATTTGATGCATATTGTTTCATCTCATTCTAAAGCAGAATGCATCAGTCTCATTCATTCTGCTATGGAAGTACAGTAAACAGCAGATTTACCTTTTTACCCATACGATGTACCATGTTTTTATGACCAACCTGTTAGTTCGACAAGTTTCACAAAAACCCAATAGCATTTTTTCCCCCATTGGCTTTTGGATTATTGCAGAAAATAAACTCCGTGATCCTCAAAGGTTTCAGATTCTTACATGTTTTTGACCATCTTCGCAAATGAAAACTACCCTTATGAATTTTGAAACATAAATACAATTACCAAAAGTAATCCACAACTGCCGCAGTCTGTATTTAAAAACAATTTCCGTGGCAGGTTGAGTTAGAATAGTTTGCAAGAGCGCAATTATAAATGCAATGAAAGCAACTAGTGAGTATGAGTTTACCTATTTGGTGTTCCATTTAACATACTCTCATTTAAACACTCGTTAACAAATGCATTTATCAAGACAAGAAAAAGCTTTAAAAAATCCTAGGGTGTATTACTGATGTATTTTATGTCTTCGAATTGTACAGCAATTCATAAAATTCAACTCTGGAAAAAAGTGCAACACCTTTTTCTACAAACAAATGTAATATTTTTAAGCTCCATTTGTTTAAAAATGATGCCATTTTAGCCAATAGGTCAGATGAAGGCCTTGAAGTTGGCCAAAATGTCTTTGTAAAAAAGGACACATCTGTTGGACACAGACCTTATTCAAGCATTTAACCAAAAAAAAAAAAACATAGACAGGCATGCTAATTTCCAGGTAGCACTCTATTTTCTAATGTAGTTTCTTATTTTATTTTTTATCTGTCACATCATTTACTATTGCCATCTCTGTGTAACTCAACACTGAGCTCGATCCGTTAAACCAGCGGTTAATCAGCGTTGCAAACAGTTCCGTATTTGTGTTGATTATGGCTGGAAGGAGTGATTCCGTAAGGACCGTTTTCCTGGAGAAATGCATAGTTTTAATAAATAATTCTCTGCTAGTCTGTTTTAATGGAATTTATAGCTTCATTCATTACCATTTTTGTGTTAGCAATTATCTCTAAAATACCAAAGAGCCATCTTTTGGGTCCCGGCCGCTTGGCGACTGCTGATTTATGGGTCTGATTGGGCTCTGATGCTGTCTCAGCGAGGTGTGACATTTCAAAATATTTATAGCTCTGGCACATTAAGGGCTTCCCTCTGAAGGTGACCGAACACTCTTCCCTCAGCCCCTTAATTAATGCAATCCACTGCTTGTGCTGCTGTCTAATTTATCCACTCCGTAGTGTTGGACATGCTCAGAACGGCAACGAACACTGCAAAACACATCATAAACACGCAGCTCTTGAGCCAGATCCTCTGCTGAGCGAAACCGGAGACGGTTCCACACCAAAGCACTGAATCTTCAATATTTTATCGATCCGATCTAAACCTTCTGCCCAAAGTGGCAATTAAAATTCAATTAAACTGACTGAAAGCATCATATTAAATTTCAGCTCTTTATGATCTCCCTGCTAATGCTTCAGGACAAATCTCAAATATAATCACACTCTTTTCAAATTATATGATCTCGCTCACTTGCTATAAAAGTGACACGTTTAGGTACACTTCTAATAACTCTTTAACTATAACCCTCTAATGAATACTATTTTATAGCCTTTAAATCAGTTATTATTGGGCATTTTAATAAAGCTTACAGAGTGCTATTGTTTTACACGCTACAAAAGGAATTATTTTAATTTTGCGCTTCCGTTCCACCGAATTCCTCTTCTGAAGTCCAAAGAAGAATTATTTTGATCTGAACTACAGTATTAATATGCTTCAGCAGAATTACAGAGAGGTTCGAATGTCTAGAAATAATTGATGACTCTGTTTGTCGCAAGCGCTGCTCGAGCAGTAAACTTCAGGACGTCATTTGTCATCTGAAGCTCAGCGATAGTAAGAGATCCTCTGATCGATTCTGAACAAATAAACTTTTCATTTTAAAACTCTTCACTCCACTGCTAAGAAGAGGTTGATACAGGTTTGCAGGGTGTTGATAAGTGGTTGCTAAGGTATTATGCATGGTTGGCAGGTGTGTTCTTCCTTGCTGGAGTTCTTCCTCGGTCTGTAGATGTGACTCGAGTTCATCTCTCTCCATGTGTGTGTGTGTGTGTGTTTTCAGCAGTTTTCTGCTCCAGCAGGTGAAATGGTGTATCTTATCACACCCTCCTCATCAACACACATGAACAACTGAATGAAGAGAGGCACGAAGATGCAGAACAAACCAAAACCTGTCCACAGATGCAGATGCTATGTTCGTTGTTTACAGAAAAAAAAAAAAATTCTGACATTAATTTGATCTCAGACTGATTAATTAGACAAGTCAAGTCACCTTTATTTATATAACGCTTTAAACAAAATACATTGCGTCAAAGCAACTGAACAACACTCATTAGGAAGACGTGTATGCAAAATGCAAAATGATAGTTAAAGACAGTTCATCATTGAATTCAGTGATGTCATCTCTGTTCAGTTAAATAGTGTATGTGCATTTATTTGCAATCAAGTCAATGATATCGCTGTAGATGAAGTGACCCCAATTAAGCAAGCCAGAGGAGACAGCGGAAAGGAACCGAAACTCCATTGGTGACAGAATGGAGAAAAAAACCTTGGGAGAAACCAGGCTCAGTTTGGGGGCCAGTTCTACTCTGACCAGATGAAACCAGTAGTTCAATTCCAGGCTGCAGCAAAGTCAGATTGTGCAGAAGAATCATCTGTTTCCTGTGGTCTTGTCCTGGTGCTCCTCTGAGACAAGGTCTTTACAGGGGATCTGTATCTGGGGCTCTAGTTGTCCTGGTCTCCGCTGTCTTTCAGGGATGTAGAGGTCCTTTCTAGGTGCTGATCCACCATCTGGTCTGGATACGTACTGGATCCGGGTGACTGCAGTGACCCTCTGATCTGGACACAGACTGGATCTGGTGGCTACGGTGACCTCGGAATAAGAGAGAAACAGACTAATATTAGCGTAGATGCCATTCTTCTAATGATGTAGCAAGTACATCGGGTGTTATGGGAAGTGTTTCAGGTTCCAGTTTACCTAATTAATGCAGCCTAAAAATCCTTTAACGGATTTGGATATTAAAAGCATATTAGTATGTTATTTGTAAGCCAGGTTTAAGAGATGGGTTTTTAATCTAGATTTAAACTGCAAGAGTGTGTCTGCCTCCCGAACAATGTTAGGTAGGTTATTCCAGAGTTTAGGCGCCAAATAGGAAAAGGATCTGCCGCCCGCAGTTGATTTTGATATTCTAGGTATTATCAAATTGCCTGAGTTTTGAGAACATAGCGGACGTAGAGGATTATAATGTAAAAGGAGCTCATTCAAATACTGAGGTGCTAAACCATTAAGGGCTTTATAAGTAATAAGCAATATTTTAAAATCTATACGATGTTTCATAGGGAGCCAGTGCAGTGTTGACAGGACCGGGCTAATATGGTCATACTTCCTGGTTCTAGTAAGAACTCTTGCTGCTGCATTTTGGACTAGCTGTAGTTTGTTTACTAAGCGTGCAGAACAACCACCCAATAAAGCATTACAATAATCTAACCTTGAGGTCATAAATGCATGAATTAACATTTCTGCATTTGACATTGAGTGCATAGGTCGTAATTTAGATATATTTTTGAGATGGAAAATGAAGTTTTACAAATGCTAGAAACGTGGCTTTCTAAGAAAAGATTGCAATCAAATAGCACACCTAGGTTCCTAACTGATGACGAAGAATTGACAGAGCAACCATCAAGTCTTAGACAGTGTTCTAGGTTATTACAAGCGGAGTTTTTAGGTCCTATAATTAACACCTCTGTTTTTTCAGAATTTAGCAGTAAGAAATTACTCATCATCCAGTTTTTTTTATATCAACTATGCATTCCATTACTTTTTAAAAGTGGTGTGTTTCACCGGGCCGTGAATAAATATAGAGCTGAGTATCATCAGCATAACAGTGAAAGCTAACACCATGTTTCCTGAAGATATCTCCCAAGGGTAACATATAAATTGTGAAGAGTAGCGGCCCTAGTACTGAGCCTTGAGGTACTCCATAATGCACTTGTGATATGATCTTCATTCACTGCTACGAACTGATGGTGGTCATATAAGTACGATTTAAACCATGCTGATGCACTTCCATTAATGCCAACAGAGCGTTCAAGTCTATGCAAAAGAATGTTGTGGTCAATTGTGTCAAACACAGCACTAAGATTCAATAAAACTAATAGAGAAATACACCCGCGATCAGATGATAAGAGCAGGTCATTTGTAACTCTAAGGAGAGCAGTCTCAGTACTATGATACGGTCTAGATCCTGACTGGAAATCCTCACATATACAATTTTTCTCTAAGAAGGAATATAATTGTGAGGATACCACCTTTTCTAGTATCTTGGACAAAAAAGGGAGATTCGAGATTGGTTTATAATTAACTAGTTCTTCGGGGTCAATGGGGAATAAGTAATAATCAGAAGAGGATCTATGACTTCTGGAAGCACCTCTTTTAGGAGCTTAGATGGTATAGGGTCTAACATGCATGTTGTTGGTTTAGATGATATAACAAGTTTATACAATTCTTCCTCTCCTATAGTAGAGAATGAGTGGAACTGTTCCTCAGGGGGTCTATAGTGCACTGTCTGATGTGATACTGTAGCTGACGGCTGAATGGTTGCAATTTTATCTCTAATAATATTGATTTTAGAAGTAAAGTAGTTCATAAAGTCATCACTGCTGTGGTGTTGGGAAATGTCAACACTTGTTGAGGCTTTATTTTTCGTTAATTAAGCCACTGTATTGAATAAATACCTGGGGTTATGTTTGTTTTCTTCTAAAAGAGAAGAAAAGTAATCGGATCTTGCAGTTTTTAATGCTATTCTGTAGGATAGGTTACTTTCCCGCCAAGCAATACGAAATACCTCTAGTTTTATTTTCCTCCAGCTGCGCTCCATTTTTCGGGCTGCTCTCTTTTGGGGCGTGAGTATGCTCATTATACCATGGTGTCAAACTGTTTTCCTTAACCTTCCTTAAGCGTAAAGGAGCAACTGTATTTAAAGTGCTAGAAAAGAGAGAGTCCATAGTTTCTGTTACATCATCAAGTTGTTCTGAGGTTTTGGATATGCTAAGGAATTTGGATATATCAGGAAGATAACTTAAAAAGCGGTCTTTTGTGGTAGAAGTGATGGTTCTTCCATACTTGTAACTAGAATAGAATTTACAATTTTGACTATATGAAATTTGCACAAAACTAAATAATGATGTTAGATATCATGATAGTATGATTTCGACAATGAGTAGGTCCTGAAACGTGTTGTCTAACCCTAATAGAGTTCAGAATGTCTATAAATGCTGATTCCAATGCATCTTTTTCATTATCAACATGGATATTAGCAGACGTTCCTGTTTCTTCAACAGTGCATCGTATGGTAGTTAAGCAGTGAGTTACATTGTTGTTTTGCATTCGATTTCATAAACAGCTTTTAATTACATGCAATTCTTGGAGTATCAGTACATCAACTGTGAGAAGAGAGATGGAGAAAGTCCTGAAATTTCAGACTAATCTGCAGGACTGTGCTGAACAAACACAACACCTGTTTGGAAATGTGTGTGTGGTTTTGTGCTGTTTGTCAGTGTAAGAGTCAGAGCGCTCAAGACGTGTGAATGAAACGCATGGCCTGCAGCACTCTCTCTCTAAATGAGATGCATGACTATATTCTGCAGCTTGGTGTCTCGTCTCCTTTTAATTCTGTTTGAGTACATGCATCAGTCATCTTCCCTTTTATTGACTCAATCTCGGGAGGCAACGTCGCTTTCCATAACGCACACATCAAGCTGGTCCTCCATACCATACTCAGTAATTTAAAGCCTTTATAGAATTGTAATTTCAGGGCTGGCTGCTTGTTTTTCTAAAATGTACTCAAGGAATTAGTTACTCCAGCCACAAATCAGACAAATTTATGCACACTTGTAATGCGGTTTATGGCCTCACGGTACATTGCTTCAAAAACAGCAGATGTGAAATTGTGACAAATATAATGAGGGTTTTTCCTGCCGTGTTCTCTCTTCACTGGCCTGATACGGAGGAGTCATGGAGCATGTTTACTCCCCATATACAATATATTTAATGTGATGGTCGGGGCTGTTGATTAATGCTCAGCTTGCTTTCATTACAGATAAGAGTGGTGCTGTGGTCAAGAGATAGAATGTGTGCTGTAAATCTGCTCAAATGAGCAGTAAAATGAACCGCCATCAGAATTGAAATGCATTAGTGTTCTGCGCTGGGCTGCGGTGAAGAGGCTGAGTTTGATGGGTGACAGTAACCAGCTATCACATGAGCCGCAGATGTCAGGTGACTAAAGAGGAGACTGACGAAAAGCAATGAGAACATAAGCTTCACTAGTGATATAATACTGCTGCATGCACAAAATGGTCAAAATACTTTTACACGGGCTTTAATGAATAAAGATGATTTAGCAGTCAGTAGAGGATAAACAAAGGGTGTAAATTGCAGTAAAACAAAGTTGTCATATTTACATTACCACATGAACATTACAGTATTACGTTCTAAGAAAGGTATAATGAATTACTATTCCTTTCGGTAACACTTTATAATAACTGCACACTATTAATCATTAATTAAGCATTAGTAAACAGATAGTTCATAATTTATAAAGCATTAATAGACAGTAATAAGCAATTTATAAATACAGATATAAATGCTTTATTCTTGATTTAAAAGCATATCTAAAATGTGTTTAATAATTGTATTTTCATACTTTATTAATGATCAATGTATCATTTCTCAATTAAGTATAGCATTATTTACAAACCAGTTATTTAGGAGTTGCCAGTGATTCATAAGATCACAAGAAATGTAAAGAATTCAGGTAGTTATAAAGCATTTAATAGTGGTCAGTTAACTATTTATGTGAGCTCATCTAAAGTGAGGACTAGTTATGCCTTGTAAAGCATTTATAAAGGATATTTAAAGGTTCAGTTATCTTCTAAACAAAAAACGGAAACAAACAAAACACAGTGATACAGAACATATAAATATTAACAGCCTTTAAATCTCATTTGTAAAAGCTTTACAAGGCATAAATAGTCCTCACTTTAGATGAGCTCACAAAAAGTTGACTAACAACTACATATGTTTTATAACTACCTGATATGACCCTGAATTACAGTAGATATACATGTTAATAAACCATTTATTAACACTATAAGTAACTATTACTATATGTCTGAATAAAAAGATGTATGAATGCACATTTAAATAATTTATTAATCATTTACTTACAATTCCTAAGTGATCTTATGAACCACTGACAACTCTTTAATAACTGGTGTGTAAATAATGCTATACTTAATTTAGAAATGATAAATTGATCATTAATAAAGTATGAAAAAAGAATTATTAAACACATTATAGATATGCTTTTAAATCAGGTATAAGGCATTTGTATCTGTATTTATAAACTGCTTATAAATGTTTATTAATGCTTTATAAATGATTAATTAACTGTTTCCTAATGCTTAACTAATGCTAATGCTAATTAATAGCATGCAGTTATTATAAAGTGTTACCTTAGTGGTATCACTTTTTAATAGTCCACTTTAGTCATTCTGCTGACTACCAGTAACTAGTTCTGTAATGACTGCTAGTGGACATGTAGATGAACAGTGACTGTCTGCTTAATATCTGCTAACACTTTATTTTATAGACTTTCTACTGACTTTGCAAGTGCATGTCAACTTATACTACTATCCCTAACCTAACAGTGCACTGATATTCTGGGGTGACCCCAAATAGTCAACAATTCAATGTTTCGATTTGAGGAGCCTGATTCGACTGCCAATCTCACAGTCGAATATTCGCGGGCTGTTATGATTATGCCATTCTGACTATAGGTGAGCACTCAAATGTCTGATTTCACATAGAACTTGTGGTTTTCTACCAATAAGTTAATATGCAGCCTATTATGATAAAGCCATGAATAGGAATCTGAAAATAAGAAGCTTCAAATAAATATTTTAAAGTGTGTCAATAAATACAACCACCCCTATAGATTTATGTTTCACTTTTTATAATCCATGACCGACAGAGGAGCATCTTGGCGGCAGGGATTTAAAACTTTACCAAGACTCAAACTGACACAGGCAGAGACTGGATTTTTTAGATCAGGTAGGGTACAAGTGATTTCAAAACATTTCAGCAGGTGTACGTATATATATTGCGTATATATATTATTTACCTGATATAAAATGTGTTTGGTTCAGTCAAGCGCTTCATTGTAGCATTACGGTCATATCTCTTCAGTGCACAGCACGAGCAGGTCAAACTACAATGAAGAATATTAATAACTATGACTGGACTGTCACATCCATACCATTATAATGGGAAGACCATTATAATAAAACGCTGTGAATTGTAAGAGTTTAGCTGCCGTGTTTCTGCACATTGTTTCGTGAAGAACTCTTCCACAAAGTTCATTCAGAGCCGCGCAGACACGTTCATTTGCATTTGGGCTCTTTTTGCAGATAACCTATAAGTCTTAATATTAACGTTATGTTGTCTAAATAACAAAGCGTATTCTACATGAAATTATGAGTTTAATCCCAATGATTAAAAACTTGCTATCAAATGCTCATTCTACTGGTCATCTTCAGTGCGCACAGCTCAAAATAGAAATGCAGAACATTAATAACTACTGTCATATAGGCTAACTTTATAATGAGAGCACTATTGTAAAAATTGTGAATTGTTAGGGTTTCGCTGACGTTTAGTGTTAACTATCTTTTAATCAAAACATAAAAAACATTATTTACTCCGTTTGTATCTGCGAGGTATTTGTAACACATTTTCCCTGTGTGTTAACATCAGTAATTATTACTGTCGGATGTCTGACTTGACTCAATGTATTTGGCCCCGCCCCCAAACATATGATTCGACCATCAGTTAAATATCGGCAAGATTCGAAAATTCAGATTCAACTATGAAAATCCTTAGTCAGGGACACCCCTAGTTGACATATAGTTACTTCTGGTTAGTAGAATGGATAAAGTGGACCCTCAAAATAAAGTGAAGCACCTATTTGAGATAAATACATTTATGACTCTATTCCTGAGCAGAATGAAAGCTCCTCATAGATCAACTCTGTACTGGTCGTTGTCGCTGGAATCTCTCAGTAAAGCGTGTCACGTGTCGCTTCACGAGCTGCCGCCGCTCAGGGGGCTGAAGGGTCTGACCAATAGGAATAGCTTCTGCTCAGCAAGGACAAAAATTAGAGGGCCCATCAGCCGCCATCATTAGAGCTTGAGAGATGGGCTGAGACGGGTAATAGTCCCGACAGAAGGACATATTCCTGATCCATTCTCACCATGAATCAATCCCTGTATTAGGCGATGACAGGGTGAATCTGGACTCCTCAGACAGGCTGATTTTTCATGATGTACGGAGGCTGTGATATGGCTTTGGGGCCGGACTGACTCCAGCTATCCTCCCTGGACGTTCTGTGCAAGCATAAGCGTATGAGTGACGATTATAGGCCGGTGGAAATGTTGGAATGTGATAATGTTCTGCCGTCTTTATCTCACACATATATGCACTGCAGAAGTCATTTCTCTCCGTGTGTAGATAGAGTCCTCCTGCCGGCATATGCCACCATAAAACATGCATGGGAAATTAAAAATAAACACATAGTTTGATTGCTCTTTGTTTTGCAGCTAAGGGGGAACAATTATATCTTCATAGCGGAATGGAGCGTTCTCAAACAGATCGTCTTCCTCACGCTGCTCGGCAGATGGCAGGAGGATGTACAGCTATCTTACTCACGGAAATGAAAAGAACTCTTTATAAACGTCACACGCAATTAGAGTCAGTGTTGAGACAAAGAGGCCATCAAGCGCACATCTGACAGTAGGGCTCCAACTTTCTTCTTCTTAAATTATTCTGTTCTTGTAAATGACTCACAGCGATGGAAGCTGGTCTGATGTGACTGTCTGTGATGTGTCACACTTTATTCTTAGTGAAAGGAACACAGTTTGCATCGCTCTTTTGGTACTTTCCTCGTGGCGGCCGTGTACGGCAGCATATTAAATGTTGTTTTCTCTTCTGATCATCGAGTTTCTTCACTGGGTCACTGACCGTAAATAACTAAGCGACAAAAATGAACCAAAGGTCTATGCTACTCTCCCGGACAACATTGTGTCATACAGAAACAGGGTATATTTCAAAGAAGCATCTAATGACCTTGCAGCTGTTGTGTGTGACGTTCAGGTGTTTTGTGTTATTTCCCAACACGTTCTCAATCGCAGCTCGTCACGTATGAAGAACTCCATTAAAAACATAAAAATAACTAACAAATACAGCTAACTATCACAAAACAAAATAAAAACATAACATAAAAAGTTTTAGAAAATGTAAAAAAACGGAGTTATCTGTTTTTGTAAGTAAACTCTTCATATGGACTCAGGACTCCTCATCTCTTTTGAAACACACTGGGTTCCCCTTTAGAGTCATTTGTCATTGTGCATCGCTTTCAATGAGAACACTCTGGTTTGACATCAATACACAGACACAAAGGGCATGGGGAATGGTTTCAATTTAAACATCGCTATAATTTTATTTACTTTACACTTTTTAGACATTTCTGAGCACCTAACCCAGCCCCTGAAATCTGAAATTCTCAACACAAAACAGAACATAAAAGTAGATACAACTACAATCGCAATTTATTCAATTATATAAATAATTTCTACATTTACAAATGCATGCAAGGAATTGTGTCTGCATCTGAAGTGTCTGGTGTGTTAAAGAGTGATGCCGAGGGTCCTGACGTGATGAGCTGGAGTGAGAACATGTTCAGAGTCACTGTCAGTCAGTCAGTCTCTGCTGTTTGACATCCCTGCGAGCGGAAGAGTGAAACACTGACTCTGTGACACTTTCACACTCTCTCTGAGATCTGAGATGCTTTTCCAGTACAACAGTGCAACTCACTGCTTCAGCACCGTAGTGCAATACAGCCCAGGAGAAATAAACTAGTTACTCATGACTGCTTCTCAAAACCGTAGTAACATATTTGATTGCTTTGACTGTCATTAATGACATTAATGAGATAGAGGAGGTCCTTCATTTATGTATTTTTTTATGTTTGTTCACTAATAAGGCATACACTTTATTCCTGTATACATGCAGCTTTCTCCACAATGTAATTTTTCTGCAGTTACTGTAACAAACATAGCATTTGAAGACTACTGCAATATTTTTGTTCCCTGATATTTTGCTTTATCCGATGCTTCATTTATTGAGGATTTCCTGTTATGTCAAGCTCTGAGGTTCAATTATGCATGCAATTTACATGCATGTTCTTCAAAAGAAAAAAAAAAGAACAGTATGCAGATTGAAAATGTAAATTCAAGTGGAATTAAGGATATAAAATACATTGCATGTCATCTTGCTTATTGTGCTCAAGGGCATGATCTCGTTCACTGGAATCGTTTAACCATGTTGGTTTCTTTAAGTGGCCTGATATCTTATCTTCTGACATGAGCTTGGGGCGGGGCTATCTGACTGACTGACCAATGACAGAGAGAGAAGGAGAGTGTTCTGGGAAAGTGATGAACTGCTAAATAATCTCCCAGCATCTCAGAGAATGACTTAAATCATCGGATCGCTCTTTGTGCTGTACAGCGATCTGATGTGTTTACATCATGGATATTTCTCATTAAGATTCTTACCTTGATCTCAGAGGAAGTGTGTGTGTGTGTGTGTGTGAGAGAGAGAGAGAGAGAGAGAGAGAGAGAGAGGAAGTGGCGGGGAGGAAGGTCTCTGATGTGTTATTGTGTGTATGTTTGATGAACCTCGAGGAAACATTGAGTGTGCTGTCAGAAATCATCCATCACAAACACACTCCCTCCATAAACACATCCAAACAATACAAAATGAGACGTTTCCATCAGGTGTGAATACAGATGAGTGCTCTTTGCTCAGCGGGAGCAGAAGATGTTTAATCAGTCGGTTATGGGTTATGATTATGATCAGGTTCCTCCCGACTGACCCAAGGACTCCAAAACCTATAACTATTTTATACTTTGGTGGAATATTGGTACATTCTTATTTGTACATTTCTTTTCTCAACTTTTTTAGTTCCGCTTACAGAGATGGATCTGCACGCTATTTCTTTTTTTATGTACAAATGTAAATGTTTACCTTTTGTTTTACATTGCTTTAGCTATGCTAAACTCAATGTCCTGTCTCATTTCTAAAAGAGTGATGGGGAGGATCACACCGTGTTCTGTTCCTGGTGTATTGGGTGATTCGGACCAGGCTTGAATCCACACAAACCAGCACAGTGAAATGTCGAAAGGAAGCAGCAAGGACAGTTCATTTTATCTGCATTTTCCATCAGTGGATCGTCAAACTGGGGTTGATTCCCAGAGAACCTGATGAAATATATAGACTCTAAGTTACTTTGGATAAAAGCGTCTGTCAGATATGTAGATATAATAACCTAAGGAATATGTGTTTCACGCAAGTAAAATGTAGGGTAATGGCACAACACATGTTCAATAAAACAACAGATTGCTATGATTTTGACCCGTCCAGCCTGCAGAACACTCAGAGATCAGCCGAGCCCAGCATTAACAACTCACCGGTGCTCTCATTACAATCACAGACATGGAGCAGACGGATGTTCTGATGGAGGTTACTAACACTATCACACTGGCTGTGCTTCAGATGTCATCAATCCATGAAAGCTTTGAAAGAGAAGTGTCAAGCAAATGGGAAGGGAATGTGAAGTGCTTGAAGGAGGTGAGAAAAAAACTTGCCGAAATATGGGATGGTGTGGGGGGGTGAAGGAGCAAGCGGCAAGCGAGAGAAACCAAGACGAAAAAGCTAGCTTTGGAGATAACAAAGTTTCCTTCAACAGAGCAGAAAAAGGCACCTGAATTTATTATTTCATCTTGGCATTTGACAGTTACTGCAGTGCCATCTTCTTATTCTGAGCGTGTCGTATTTTATTCATAAATCCAGAGGTGGAAGAGATGATGGTCGAGTGGAAGAGAGAGAGTCGGACCGGAGAAGAGCGCAGAAGTTCTTTGTTTTGGCTGGGTCTGCAGGGCCGTGCGTGGCCTGTGAGCGGCGTCGCTCCTGACACGGCTAATGATGTACGGTAATGCGCTCTACGCCGGATGACTGCTGACACGAGGGAGGCCGCCATCAGCTTCCGAGGAGAGTGTCTGGAATTCTGGGACACGCTGAAGAAAGCGATTCATTAAATGTAAGACAGGTATGACACCCCACTTCAAGGCGGCGGCAGCAGCTCTGTGTTTGGAGGGGAGGGTTTCTGTGGCCATAGCGGGGAGGAGATGGCAAGTACAAAGGAATGCCTGGCTGTTTTTGGAGATGACATAAAACTAGGAGGCAGGGAAATGGAGGCAGGAGACTGGAAAATAATGGCTAATGGAAGAATTTAGCCTGAGGCGCTATGCCTGCTTTGCCTACTTCTGTATAACTAGTATATTTATAATTCAAATACATACCTTTAATAATTAACCACCACTGACTATTAAAGGAGAATACAAGATTCAACGAAGAGACGCGGCTGCATCAAGGAACAAAAGGATGACTCCGTCAGTTCTGGACTGTTGACAGCTTCTCAGTTAACCCTCGTCTGAACACAGCTTGACAGATTGGTGCCAGTTCCAGCGAATTACGCTTATTGCATGTGGTCCAGCCGAGCCGTGTGTGTAGTCGGTAGCTTGGTTATTTAGGCCTGAGGTTTATTTCAGAGATAAAAATCACTTACAGACAGTTCTCTACAAATGATGCCAATACCTAGATGACAGACTTTCACAAACACTTTACAAACACTCGTGATGTGTGAGGGCCACTAGTCTTCACAAAAGGGCATCTGACCTCATACTAATTTAGTGTTTAATATATTGGTGGCTTGGCACCTGAAATGATATGAGCTCTCTCAGTTATAT
>NC_039259.1:337500-342500 GCF_003368295.1 Carassius auratus
ATCCAGCAGCGAGCTGAAGCGAGTTTTCGTCGGGCGCGTGACCTGCTGTCCTGTAAATCTGTTTCTAGCTCGGCTATAAAACAAGAATTAGGATCAAATAGTTACTCGTTTACAGTGCCCTGAAGCCTTTAATTAACACAATTAAGATTTAGAAAGCTAAATGTTTTCGTTGCCAAGATAAAACTTATTACCTAAAAGATATTTCACAAAACTATAGAAATTACTCTGACTGATGGTTTACATTTTGATTATATTTTATGTTATATAAATTATATCTAATTATTATTACTTCACATGAAATTTTGAAAGCAGATGAGTTATATTTGTGAGAGGTTATGTAGAAGTGTTCTCGTGGAAACGGATTGTCAGCCGCAGCTGGACAGAGACATCGAGAGCTTTAACCCTAAAATGACCTCCGTTTGACACCAGCAGATGAGATGTTACCTCCGGTTAATGCCACGGATCCCCGTCCACCGCAGATTTCAGCTGCTGCTTCTTTACAATATTCGCACGAGTTTATTCGCTTGGTAGCTTTATTATTATAATTATCATTATTATTATTAATAATAATATTATCAGGCTGCTGCTGCTGCTGCTGCTATTATTATTATTATTATTATTATTATTATTATTATTATTATTATTATTATTATTATATTCCTGTAGCTCAAGTGATAGAGCATTGCGTTAGCAGGCGCAAGGTCAGGGGTTCGAATCCCAGAGAACACATGGTAGGAAAAAATGTTAGCCTGAATGCAATGTAAGTCGCTTTGGATAAAAGCGTCTGCTAAAGATATTATTATTATTATTATTTATAACGATATTCTATATTCTATTTTATGTATCTTTTAACAAAGAGGAAGCGGTTATATGGTTTCAAGCATTTTTTGAAAGCGAAAGCTGTTCTTCTGTGTCGGTAAAGTTTGTTTCAGAGACCAGCAGCAGAACTCGGATGCAGTGGATTAACACACTGAGAAGTAAAGCAACTATAACGCGTCATAAAAACATTTGATTTAATCGACCGAAAACAAACAGAGCTATTATTTTTCTTGCGGTATTAATTTCTTGTAGCCTATGACTTTAGTAGATTCTTACACGCACTATCTGTCTGTGCAGTTGTAGTTGCTCCAGATGAAATCATATGTTGTGTGTTATGATGCTGTGATGATGTGATGGACTTACCGTGTCTCTCCAGAAAGCTCCTCATCCTCTTCCTCGCGATGAAGCAGTGGTCAGACAGCGCGCGCTCTGTGTCCACTCAGTCGCTCTCGCGCAGTGAACCCTGCACTTCTACTCTCTCCTCGTGCTCTTCCCTCCCCTCTGTCATAAACACAGCACTTTATGAAATCCGTTTTAATTGCTTGCTTCGTTCGAGCTCGAGCCCGTTTATTGAGCTTGTTTGTGGAGACCCCGCACGAGTTCAGCTCCACTAAGCCCTGAATTGTTAATTTCGACATCAAAACAAGTCAGGGTGCTCTAAATGTAGACGTTTATGTAAAAAGCGGTCGATAGGACGGTGATGTCACACGTGCGCGATGCAGGCTCTGATCATTGATGAGGAGCAGTGTTTTAAGGGTCTGTTTGTGGTATTAGGGGCCATCTGTAGCACAATCAATATCATTGCTCCTCCTCTGAAACTTCAGGCCTTCCTAATGATTGATGATCTCGAGGCTCTTTGATAATTGAGCGCGCGATGCACGGCTCACATTTCAATCTTCAAATGCTATTGGACTAAAGACAGTTTCCAAACATAAACCTCGCTTTTTGTCTTGTCGTGTGTGGAGAAGTTCACTTTATTCTAAGGGGCCTCGACTGAGTATTCATTTTTTTACCTTGTTGCACAAGAAAAAGATCAGAAAAAAGGGACGTGACACTCGATAGCGGTTGTATCAGTCCTGCATTAAGCAAAGTCGGGCTGGAATGATTTTTCTTCGCCCAATAAAGATACTAAAAGCGCAGTTTTAACGTTTGGACGCGTGCCCGACGCGCCGCGACGCCTCTTAGTTCTCAACGCATGAGAGTGGGATCCGCGGTGCGCGGAGTTGCGTGGCTCCCCCCTCGCGCACTGGACGCTCGCCTCGCGCAGGACTGGCTGTGCTCAGCGCCACTTCCGGCTTCCGTCATTTCATTCTCCCGCCGATGCGCGCAGCTCAACTCTCTGCGTTCTATAAGCGAGCGAGCGGCCGACCTGCCAACACTCACTGACACTCACTCATCTCATCTCAGACCGCGCCGGAGACCGACGCGCTTTCCACAGACTCTCCGAGTGTCCTTTTTCTTTCCTTTTTTTTTTTCTTTTTTTTTTTTTTTTAATGTAGTAATAAAACAAGAAAGCGGACCGGAGGCATAAAGGAGAGAGGGACTTGTGGGATGAAAACGGGGCTAAAAAGATTCATCTTCTCTTGAACATCATCACCAACCATCATTCATTCATTACCTTGACAACCTTGGGCTTTGATTGACAGCTGGAGTGGCAAAAAGCCATGAGACGCGACAGTTTGGTTGCACGCAGGTTGTTGATGGGCCGGCTGTAACCTTCAGTTTGGGGCTCGACTTTTTTTCTCTTTCTTTTCTGGGGGGGGCAAAGAGGAAAAGAAGAATAATTGGAAAACTCTTCCTGATGCCTGCGCTCGTTCTCAGCCGTAGTACTGGAGAATAGGAGGAATTCGCCAAGTTTGCTCGAAAAGGGGATCTTTTGCAGCGCGTGAGTTTGTGAGCGGACTGGGAGATTCAATCTACGACACAGAGCCCGAGGTTTATTGGAGCGCAGGCTGATGGCGCAAAGGGTAGGTTTAAAATCTCCAGCACTCACCTCCACTGATACACTATCTATCACAGGCCTCTCCTTCAGTCTGACGCACTTGGCTGGGAATACTCGCCGCGCGCGCGACGCTTTGCTCGCTTCGGGAAGCGCAACTTCACAACATGTTTTTGGTAATTACGCGCAAATATACAACAAACTTTAGATCCGCGCCAGACTTTTTCTTCTCTTTGCCCTTTCGCTAAAGCCGACTTTTCTCTGCAGGCTTGCCTTTTGTTTCTGTGCTCTTTGTGCTGACTCTCTGCTTCTCTTGCAGTACGATGAGTTGGCTCATTACGGCGGCATGGACGGGGTCGGTATGTACGGGGATCCTCACGCGCCTCGGCCGCTGCCGCAGGTCCATCATCTGAACCACGGACCGCCGCTCCACGCCAGCCAGCACTACGGCACACATGCCCCCCATCCCAATGTCATGCCCACCAGCATGGGCTCGGCTGTCAACGACGTGTTAAAGAGGGATAAAGATCAAATTTACGGGTGAGCTCCAAACTCATACCGGCCCCGAGAACTCCTTTAGTCAGGCTTCTCTTTCCCGTTAATAGTTTTTCTTTTCTTTTTTTTTCTTTTTTCTTTTCCTGGAACTCTAAGTAGTTGGTATTTTTATTTTTTGTTTTTTTATTATATTGGATATGCATTGATTTATGTGCTATTATTTTTATTATTATTATTATTATTATTATTATTATTATTATTATTATTATTATTATTATTATTACTTATTTTTATTGGCTTTGACAAATTGGCGTTCAATCTCAGACTTAAACTAATTTCAGGATAAACAGGAGATTGCTGCTTTAATTCCTTTTGAGTTCCAAATCACTGCAGGCCAAAACAAAGTTAGGAATCCGGATTCTCGTCGAGTGTAAAATGCATTTGATTTCTAAGTCGTTTCTGAACTGTTAGGCTCTGTGGAATTTCTGCTCTGTTTCGGGGCTCGTTTAGTTCTCCAGTTGATCTGAAGGTTATCGTGCTGTTGTTGTCCCTGCAGTCATCCTCTGTTTCCTCTGCTGGCTCTGGTCTTTGAGAAGTGTGAGCTGGCCACATGCACTCCTCGCGAGCCCGGGGTCGCTGGGGGAGATGTGTGCTCCTCAGACTCCTTCAACGAGGACATCGCTGTCTTCGCCAAACAGGTCACTCACGAGCCTCACTCTAACACCTCGAGCGTCCCAGACGCATTTAAAGCATTCAAACAAAGACAAAAATAGCCGATCCTTTTTCATTTAAGACCGCTAATTATATTCCCACGAATGCTCTTGGATGTTGTAAGTAGCTGCATGAAGCCACTCTTTTCTACTTTAACCAGATTAGCGACGATTGCAATTTCAATGCTTTTTTTATTGAATTAGCGACTGCACATATCTTCATCGATTGCTATTAACTCTCATTCTGTTTTTTTTTTTAGGTCCGCGCAGAAAAACCTTTATTTTCTTCGAATCCAGAATTGGATAATTTGGTAAGATTTTTACTTCTCTGAAATGTTCTATCTTTTCGAGCCTTTTTGTGTGTGTGCATTGGATCTGGAGATAGTGAAAGTAAATACTAGCGGTTCTGATGGGTGACAGGGCTGTGCCTTCAATTTCAACCCCCTTCAACACTTCAAGCAGGCCAATCACTTCACCTGCAATTTTTACATATTAAAATAATCGTTTTTTATTTTTCAAACACATTACTAAATTATTTCTTATTTTATAATTTAAAAAAATCCCCACTGGAATAGGAGGTTTTTATTCAATGCAAAATATAATGCAACGAATATTGACATTAAATTACAAAGAAGACACAGCTAATGACGTCCGTTTCTCTTTACAGATGATACAAGCCATACAAGTATTACGGTTTCATCTTTTGGAGCTAGAAAAGGTAATCTTTCATTGATTTGTTTTGATTTAAGTTTAGAAATAATTTGGATGGATTTTCTTCTCGTCACCAGTTTTGGAATTTATTCTTATTTTGGTTAAATTTGTTAATGAATAATTCAGATTTTGCATTACTCGGTGTAATAATAATAATAATAATAATAATATATGTGTGTGTGTAATCTGCGAAAAGTAGTTCTCCGAATAGAATTTGATATTTAAACCATGTTATTTAATTTAATTCCACATTTTTGACATAAATATAAAAAATCTTATTTATTTCACATAATTAAATATTTTGTCGGACACATTATAGTGATGTT
>NC_039259.1:345000-397500 GCF_003368295.1 Carassius auratus
ATTGCTCCACATACAGAGAAAGGCCCAGCTTCATGATGTTCAGCTCAGCACTAAACACAACGCAGAAGACCGCTGCGATTAAATTACACTTCTAAATTACCAGCTGTAGGGTTTTTCATTCGTGGATCTTGCTATTCTACTCTTTTTGTGTGTTTGAGGACAGCAGTTTGATAGTTGGATATACAGATTTATTTAGGTTGTACCTATCTCATCCGTTTTTTGCTGCTTTGATATGCATTTTTAATATATTTTGCCTGGGGCAACATCATTTGGTGAAAGTTGCTTTGCTGGGGATGAAGGACATGGCTTGCTCTCTCTCTCTCTCTCTCTCTCTCTCTCTCTCTCTGTCTCTCTCTCTCTCTCTCTCTCTCTCTACCTGCTGTAAGCTGTGAATAGAGGCACTTTTATTAACTCTTGACTGCTGTATTGTCTTTGAGTGTGGTTTATAGTGCTGTCAGAGTATACAAGGCCTTTGTCAGGATGCCATTATATTTTTGATTTGCCTCTTGTTACTGTCCAGCCTCTTAAAAACATTCATCCTGCAGTTATTCAAAAATAAGATTAGAAATTAAATGAAAGTATCCATGTCATTCAACACAGCTGTAAGATAGATATTTGCACAATTCATATATATATATATATATATATATATATATATATATATTTTTTTTTTATAATTGATGTGACACTTGCCTTCTCTGTTGGCTTTGTCTAGTTAATAATCTGTTAATAACCAGTTAATAATATAGATACTAATTTCAGTTTGATTTGAAATGTGTTTGTGTAAATTCAGTTAGGAATTAAAAAATAAAAATCAAGTGCAGCTTATAATATGTTGACAGTGTTTTTGACGTGTTCCTCTGGCCCCACATTTCTCCTGATTGTTTGTGGCTGTCAGTAGTTTTTATGTTGATAATATACACATAGAGAAAGATGTAAGACACTGAAGTCATTTTTTAACAATACATATCTTCTGTGAGTCTCTCAAATATATTATGGCCAGTCGCGTGTATATAGTTTAGAGACCAGTGTTCTTTTTAAAAGTGTTTATTTGTTTATTTATTTTGTAAGGTGGTGGTTGACAGGTCAAAGTTCATTCCTGCAGATCAGTGATGGCTCAGTGTGATCAGGGTTCGACTGCTCTCGTCTGGACACACACTCACTTGTTGCTTAGTGCTTCAGACACAAGTGTGTGTTCAGGGTTTATTCTCTTCACAATGATTTAGATTGGTTTTCCACTTTAACAAATATTTTGGATTTCAGAACAGAAACTTATTACATGCAGAACGTTTAAATTGGCAACCTGCAATTGTTAACTATTTCAACCCATAAAAATGTATTTTGTTGGTGTAAATATGTATATATTTTGGTGGATTTGGAGATTTTAAATAATATTTAAATTTAGATGAGAGCATTTATATTGTATTTTTTGAGAGTGGTGAGGTGTGTTCAGTGTGAAACAGAAGAGCATTAAACACATTCAGTCACGTCTCTTAAAATGCTGGGCTGTCAATTACTGGAGCTCAGCGAAGGCTCGTTCTCACTCTTGTCAGATAATTGGCAGTTTCGCTCTGAATAGTCATTCTGAGATGCTCCAGACTGTCCTTTAACATGTTTTGGGAGCGCTGGTGTAATTACATGTTAAATTCAGCAGAGCTGTGTGTGTATCTGACGCGCAGGAGACACGGAGAAAGGTCAGGGGCTGAAGATGCGCTCGCTTGTGTTTCGCTGGGGGTTTTCTGTGAGTGTGTGTTATCTAGTGTAGACTGCAGGGCAGGTGTGGGTCAGTGCTGGATCGTCCGCTCTCCGTCACACCATTGTCTCCAGCTTTTATATGAATCAGATCTTGTGTTATGAGCGTTGAGTCTGTGACCCCGTGTGACACGGTGACCCTCTATCTTATTCTGTATCTGCTCTATTGTGCCGGGGCTGTGTTTGCGGCTCTTTAACACAATTATGGGGAATATCTCTTTCCTGGGTGGGGTGGAGGCTCTCTCAGCCGTTTGGGTCACACGATGTCTCTCACTCGCTTTCTTTACAGCTTGTTTGAACTTTAATGGACTCTTGGGAGCCCTGACAACTGTTTTGTTGTGAGAGAGAGAGAGAGAGAGAGAGAGAGAGAGAGAGAGAGAGGGCGGCTGCATTATTCATAAGTGGGAAAGGGCTGTTGCTTTTTTGCTGCCGAGTGGCGTGAGGAAACTGGATATCAGCTGCAGAACTCTGGGAAACGTGTGAGCGTCAGCACTTCTGGACCTGCGGCTGTGTTCGAGTGTGTGTTTGTAGGCCTGTCTCGCGGCGGTGGCCGTCTCAGATACAGGAAACAACCCACTCATTTTGAGCTGTATCACACAGACGGCCGTTTTTCCTTCCACTCTTCTCTAAAGACGTGCTGGGAATGGGACTGAGCCTACGTCATTTCACTGCGGTCATACCAAACATTTACTTGAACAGCTGATATTCATCTCTGATAACTATGGCCCAGTCCACACACAGTTTGGGAAATGTTATTATAAATGGCATATATCATATACCCTCCGTGATAGTTTGATGTAATATGAAAACATACTTCTGATGAATTCCAGCAGCTCAAGTGTGTTTCAACCAGATCCTGATCATCTGAGTCTGATCTGAACCTTTGAGCAGCAGTGCTGCTTAAAACCGAGGACAATAACTATAACTAGTATGATAATTATGCTAACGAACAATATCTTTCAGTTTATTGTAAGTGGCACTGCAGTTTTGTTGTCTGCTGCTTTAAATGCTCAGTCTTTTTAAATTCAGACGGATTCTGATTGGCTGTTGTTGTTTTATTAACTAAGGAATCAACAGCTTTCTGATTGTGTTTCTTATGATAATCGTTGACTTTATAGTTGTGGTGTGCACCTTCCTGTTCTCATGGAATTGGAAGGATAACTAAAGTGTTAAAGTGATGGTGTGGACAGGATAGTGTAGGACTAGATTGAGAGTAACCATTATCACTTGTTTCATATGCACAGACTGGACTAGCATAATACTAAATCACTTATAATCATATCATTGATTATAATTATGGTTTATATTAAATCAAATAACTGTTATGTCTGTGGTGGAGCTTTATGAGTATTATTTTGTTTGTAGACTATGTGGATTGACTCTGTTCTCCTGTAGTGAACTAACAGCGGACACACACTACTGTGGCTCATAAGAACATTAAAATCTGTGTGTGTGTGTGTGTGTGTGTGTGTGTGTGTGTTACTCAATTGCTCTCAGATTAAGACTTGAGAAATGAGCTCACAGCAAATGTGTTCACCTCTGTGATTTTAAAAGTGTTCCTGTGGCTCAATTGGAAGAGCATTGTGTTATCAAGCGCAAGCTTGGGGGTTCAGTTCCCCGGGAACACATGATAGCTAAAAAAGTATAGCCTGTGAATGCACTGTAAGTCACTTTGGATAAAAGTGTCTACTAAATGCATACATTTAGCCTAAAATTAAATGAAAATTAATTTAAATAATATTTGTAATATATTTTTTATAATATTCTTCTTAATTATTAAAAAAAATATTTTTTTTAATTTAATATACATTTTTAATAATAATATTTAGACTTCAGTAAAACTAGCTAATTTAATTGTTGCCATTTTTAGGTTTGAGGAGGGAGGAGGGATTGTAAAGTCTTTTCTCACTAGAGTGGCAAAGGAAATTCCTCCTCTTGCTCGTCTATGTGTAACACAGATAAAGCTCTTCCTGTACAGTACAAATCCTGTTTCCCCGCGGCCCGATCAGACCCTGAGAAACCTCAGGAAGGGTGAGGAGGAGATGCCCTCTTACACATGACACACAGCCCTCACGGACCGGCCCACCGCTCTGTGTGTGTGTGTGTGTGTGTGTGTGTGTCAGATTAGATAGTGTGTCTGCTGTTTGTGACAGTGGAAATGATGAATTGTTGCTCAAAACACAGACATTTAAGTTGAGTGTTAGAATTCAGCAAGGTTTTTGTCATTCTAAATTTATGTAACTTTCTTTCTTCTGAGGAACACAACAGAACTTGTTATACAGAATGTCCAAGTTGATCTTTTCCATATAATGAAAGTCAATGAGGGAGGATCATAGCCGTCGTCTATATGACATCTGCACTATATTTAACATCCTCTAATGCCATTGTTTTTGTTGCATTAAGGATGCTGAGGTGGGCATGACACTGTTGGATTGCTTGTATTGTGATGTTTATATCATTGCAAAATGTATCATTTATTATCACACAGCTCTATATATATATGGTATAACAACAAATTTAAATGGCATGGTTGATAATATTGTTGCAAAATGTAACTAGCCTATATGTGTCCCCGGAGCACAAAAGCAGTCATAAGTAGCACAGATATATTTGTAGCATTAGCCAACAAGGCATTATATATATTGCACCCTCAGATTCCAGATTTTCAGATAGTTGTATCTCAGACAAATATGGTCCTCCTAACAAACCATACATCAACGGAAAGATGATTTATTCATCTTTATTCATTATGTATAAATCTCAATTTTTAAAAAAACTGAACCTTATGATTGGTTTTGTGCTCCAGGATCACAAATTACCATCCAGTTCTTCTAAATGTGACAACAAAGCATGAAGATATTATAAACATTAACTGATGTGTGTTACAAATAACATTTACTTGGTGTTTAGATGTGCAGTCTTAAGGATGGTGAAGGGTTTGTTGGTCTGAGTTTACTGTCCAGCTCATTCATGAGTCCTCTCTTTCTCTTTGTGCTGTGGATGGGGAAAATGGACGGATGGTTCCGCTCTGACCGTCTCCAGAACCCAGCGTCCTGGAGAGATCACGATGATGCCACATCCACACACTCGGCCGGCACGCCAGGACCTTCCAGCGGAGGACACGCGTCACAGAGCGGAGACAACAGCAGCGAGCAAGGTGGGTCCTGTAGCGTTCCTGTGCTTTCATCATGCTACTGAACCATATCTGACATGATTTAAACACTGTTTACTGTACATGCAGCCCTGACAGTGTGTGTGTGTGTGTGTGTGTGTGTGTAACCTCAATCTACTCTTAATCTTCTCTTAAATTAAGTCAAGTTACCATTGTTTATATAGTGTTTTATTTTTTTACAATACAGATTGTGTCAAAGCAGCTTTACAATATTAAATAGGGAAATAGTGTGTCAAGACAGTGTGCCAATGTCCTCTAGAGACCAAGAGTTTAATTCTAGACTGCAACAAAAGCAGCTTGAGCAGAGGACTCATATGGTTCCTGTGAGTTCTTAGAGTTAGAGGGATTATGAAAACTATAGTTATCACTGTAGATATCATTCTTGGTGCGAACAGACCCTTCAGGGTTAGGCACTAAAAATATCATTAGATCAGTATGAAAACTGTGGAGCCTACTTATGATATAGCAATATATAATATATAATATAAATATAATCTAGTGTGTGATCCATTTTGCATCTGTGTGTGATGGAGCAGAGGAGTGTTATTGATCACACTGAAGTCATAAGTACCAGTGAACTGTTGTCCTCGCTGCAGATATTGACTCTCTCTCACACTGGATCCAGTAACAGCTGGTCGATATGGGCTAACACACTTACGGTACGGCACGCAGAACTGCCTCGAAGTGATCCAGTCAAGCCCCGACCCAAACAAAACCAAACAGATAGTAAGACCGGACAGAGAGAGAAACCGGACAGAGAAATACTGGACAGAAATAAATAGAACAGAGAAAGAAAGGGCAGAGGGAGAGAGACAGGACATGGAAAGACAGGAAAGAGAGAGACTGGAGAGAGATTGATAGAACAGAGAAAAACAGGACAGAGAGAGAGAGAGAGAGACAGTACAGAGAAAGACAGGACAGAGAGAGAGAGAGACTGGACAGAGATTGATAGAGCAGAGAGAGACTGGACAGAGAGAGACAGGACATGGAGAGACAGGACAGAGAGAGAAAGGACTTGGAGAGACAGGACAGAGAAGGACAGGACAGATAAAAACATGACAGAGAGAGACAGGACATGTAGAGACAGGACAGAGATTGATAGAACATAGATTGATAGAGGAGAGAGAGAAATGACAGAGAAAGACAGAACAGAGAAAGACATGGCATGGAGAAACAGGACAGAGAAGGACAGGACAGAGAGAGACAGGACAGAGAGAGACAGGACATGGAAGGACAGGACAGAGAGAGACAGGACCTGGAATGACAGGACAGAGAAAGACAGGACAGAGAGAGACAGGACATGGAGAGACAGGACATGGAGAGACAGGACATGGAGAAACAGGACAGAGAAGGACAGGACAGAGAAAGACAGGACAGAGAAAGACAGGACAGAGAGAGACAGGTCATGGAGAGACAGGACATGGAGAAACAGGACATGGAAAGACAGGACAGAGAAGGACAGGACAGAGAGAGACAGGACATGGAGAGACAGAACATGGAGAGACAGGACATGGAGAAACAGGACAGAGAAGGACATGACAGAGAAAGACAGGACAGAGAGAGACAGGACAGAGAGAGACAGGACATGGAGAGACAGGACATGGAGAGACAGGACATGGAGAAACAGGACAGAGAAGGACAGGACAGAGAAAGACAGGACAGAGAAAGACAGGACAGAGAGAGACAGGACATGGAGAGACAGGACATGGAGAAACAGGACAGAGAAGGACAGGACAGAGAAAGACAGGACAGAGAAAGACAGGACATGGAGAAACAGGACATGGAAAGACAGGGCAGAGAAGGACAGGACAGAGAGAGACAGGACATGGAGAAACAGGACATGGAGAAACAGGACAGAGAAGGACAGGACAGAGAAAGACAGGACAGAGAGAGACAGGACAGAGAGAGACAGGACAGAGAGAGACAGGACATGGAGAGACAGGACATGGAGAAACAGGACAGAGAAGGACAGGACAGAGAAAGACAGGACAGAGAGAGACAGGACATGGAGAGACAGGACATGGAGAAACAGGACAGAGAAGGACAGGACAGAGAAAGACAGGACAGAGAAAGACAGGACAGAGAGAGACAGGTCATGGAGAGACAGGACATGGAGAAACAGGACATGGAAAGACAGGACAGAGAAGGACAGGACAGAGAAAGACAGGACAGAGAGAGACAGGACATGGAGAGACAGGACATGGAGAAACAGGACAGAGAAGGACAGGACAGAGAAAGACAGGACAGAGAAAGACAGGACAGAGAGAGACAGGTCATGGAGAGACAGGACATGGAGAAACAGGACATGGAAAGACAGGACAGAGAAGGACAGGACAGAGAAAGACAGGACAGAGAGAGACAGGACATGGAGAGACAGGACATGGAGAAACAGGACAGAGAAGGACAGGACAGAGAGTGAGACTGGACAGATATTGATAGAGCAGAGAAAGACAGGACAGAGAGTGAGTCAGTAGATAGAACAAAGAGAGGTTTACGAAACTCTGAAGAAAATTTGTACTAGCCACTCAGAATGTTATGTGTTAACCAGGTGAACTCTAAACTCACTCACTTAATCTTTTGATTTATTTTATTGGATATTATTGTTTTATCTATTTTTTCATTGTTATTTTTTTATTATATAAATGAATAAATATATATGGAGATTCCCAAAGCAACATTTATCTCTCTTTTTTAAGTGGAAGTAATAAAGTGATTAAAATAAACAGACTAAAAACTAAAACTTTATCATATTTTAAAAAGCAAAAAAAAAAAAAAAAAAAAAAACTGCACTCAGTATACAGTACACGCAACATCATGATTTTCTGTAAAGAAAGACTTGTGTATTGTGAAATACATTTGACTTGACTTAACATCAGTCATTACAGAGGAATCCATCCATCTCAGTCTGTGTGCAATCACTGCTAACTGACGACAGCAGCGTGCCTGTTCAGTGTTAATGAGTTAATGAAGCCATCAGACCATCATACATCTTCACACACATGAGTGTGCTCAGTGTCATCTGGTCATACACACTCTCTCAGTTCAGCATCAGTGCACTGTGCTCTAAGCGGCTGAGAGATTTCATTTCACTGGCTATGATGAGCAGGAATCTTCTGCCCTTTTCCAGAGCAGTTTTTAGGAAAGTGAAATATTAGTTGTGCCCCTCAGGCACTGAGACCTTCCACACACACACATGTGAGATTTGGGGTTTTGTGTGTCAAGTTTTTGTGGCAGGTCTGACCTCAGACTTTTTTTCTCTTCAGACATTGTTCTTTTCTATAACGTTAACATTTATACCATAGAAAGAAAGACAAACTAAAAAAGAAGTAAAAGGTCAGACACAGACAGAATGTTTTTTTTTTTTTTTTGGCTAGATCTCTAGATCAGCTCTTACTAAACTCAATACTGATCCACAAACTGTCTTGCTTTACAGGCAGACTGATGGAAAGCAGAGATATGTCATGGGTTGATTTTAGCCAGATCTGTGTAACTATCAATTCTTTGCAATACAACAAAATTATCTGGAATAGTTTATTTGCTTTAAAAGACCAACAAAGTTATCCATGTCATGTTAGAAAACATAAAAAACAATCACATCTTTTCTGTTTAGCATGCTTGTTCATGAGAAGCATTCAGTTTGTGAAACCTTGATGTTTTGGACCTCCAGACCCCTGGTCCCTGCAGTACAGTCACATCTGTGTCATCTGTACTGCAGTACATTGTGACTGCAGATGGATGTGGTCATGATTAAACACCGCTGGTAACTGTTGCAGACAAATATCAAGCACAGTAAACCTCACAGACAGAACATAAATTAGATTAGTGAAAGCAAGGGAATACCTTACATGCCTGCTCAATTCTAGGGGCTTTATTTGCACTGCGCTGGCCCTTTAAACAACGCCGCTGCTTCACTGAGTGTTTTTTTTAGCTCGTTTTAGCACGCTGTGCCCGAGGGGGTCAGCCAAGAAGTCACCCTTAAGAGGTGATAATCCCATCACACTGGTCTCCAGAGCTGTTTTCCCCCGGATGGCATGAGCGGTTCTGTTCTCATGAGAGTCTGACCCGTGTTTCTGTGCAGGCGAGGGGTTACTGAGGCCAGCGCTGTCTAAAGCAGTGCTTCTCAACCAGTGGGTTGTGACCCAAAAATGTGTCTCAGGTCTGTTCTGATGGGTCTCAGACAGTAGGAATAACACAATTCTAGACAAACATAGTATACTATAAATAATCATGAATTCTGTAGTTAGAATACAAAACAAATACTTCTAGGTTACAGTTTATTTTAGTTTACTTTAAATACTGAGTAATATTAATTAACTTCATGTACTTACTATATGGTTAGGGTTAGCATTAGGGTTTGGCTTAAGGTTACTGGTAAATGTAATAATGCATTATTATTATTATTAGATTGTGTGGCACCCTAATCCTGAGAAAAACCATCAAGAAAACTACACAAGGTCAAACAAAATACAATCCAGACAATAAATACAGATTAAATCTAAAAGCAAATGTTAAGTTAATATTTACTATAGTTATAACATGTTAATTTATATTATTAGCTTCCTGCATTTGGTATAAATGCCAATGCATGATCGTAAGAATGTTTTTGTTTACATCTGTATGTTGGCTCTCATTGTTGAGAAGCACTCCTGTGCACAGCTCCACTGCCAGATCCACCTGCTCAGTTTGCCTGTTGAAGGTTTACTTATTTGGGAATTAACCTCTTCTCCTCCATTATATTGTTTTTGTCCAACGGGCCTTATACCCCTCCGCTCCCTAATCCCACTCACCTCCTCCCTCCAAACACAGAGAATGCTTGGGAAGGGCTTTCGCTCTGCGGTGTGGTCTCTGAAGCACATTACAGCACCGATGCCCTACAGGTATCTCTCGAAGGAGTGGGTGGATGAGAAAGAGATGCTGCCTTCCTGAGCACCGCTAACGTATTTATGCAAATCTTTTTGGGCATTATTGCAGATAAGCTCATTTTATAGTCTGATTTCTGCTCCCTCGTGTGCTATAATGAGTCGTTGAGCAAGGGGGAGCATGTTGGGGAAGAATGCCAGTCCGTCCGTCCGTCCATCCGCATGTAGAGCACACCGTCCTGATGTTCCGTTTGAGGAGACAGGAATGGAGGGGTTTGATGCTGGTTAGTGCTATTAGCTTTCATTATTGGAGGCAGCCGACTAATAATTTCTAATTACCCTAAGGAGGTATTAGGAGTGTTAGTCAGCAAGGATAATTTCTTATTTGCACGCCTCGAGCGGTGAGCTCTCTAGAAGAACAGAGGCTAATGTGCAACAAAACAAATCAACGTGCCACGCAGGGCTGCGGGCTTCAGGGAGGAGGCCGAGATAACGCTCATTATGCATCATGATAATTCATTTAGAATGTTATCAATTTCAGAATAGAGGCCTGTACATGCACACACAAACACACATAAACCATTAAAAAAGGATGAGGAAATGAGGCTGCTGTTCAAACACTACCTCCTAGTCTGTTCAGGTAGCTCCAATTACAAGCTTCCCATGTTTAAAGGCTGTTGAATGCTAAATGCTCCCTTTCCTCTGATCTTGAAATGTATTTAATAGAGAACCATGAAATAAAATGTAAGGCAGGATTTTATTCTTCTGCAACTGAGTGGGAGTTTGGGTGCAGTTGTGGTCTAATGGAAAGAGTGTGGGACTTATAACCCAAAGTTCGGGGGTTCGAGTCTCAGGTCTGGCAGGAATTGTAGGTGGGGGAGTGAATAACCTGCACTTTCTCCACCTACAATACTGCAACTTAGGTGAGACCCTTGACCAAGGCCCCCCTACCCCCAACTGCTCCCGGGTGCCTCAGAATTGGCTCTGGGTGTGTGTTGACTGCTGTGGGTGTGCGCACTTGGATGGGTTAAATGCAGAGCACAAATTCAAAGTTCGGGTCACCATACTTGGCCGCATGTCACTTCAATTTTACTTTCACTTTCAAATTGTGGAGGACTCTGGTTGTGAAACTTAACTGACCTGGGTGATTGTTTGGTGTTTTTTCTTTGTGAACTGGTGAATCATTCACAATCATTCCAGAACCATGAATTAATAAACTAGAGTTAATTTGATTTTCTCACTCCAAAGATGCTTGATATTTGTCCCATTGACTTTTGGTTCCATTTGGTTTTAATTGCAGCAGCACAGCAATACTCATCTTTCTCAGTCATTCTGAAGTCATTCTGTCCACTGTTTCCCTATTTTTCCTCTTGAAAGCATCTTTCCTCATCCCCTCAGAACTAGAATGACTTAATATCTTGAAACAATTGTAGGAAGTTTAAGGAGAGACCATTTAGATGTCTGAAATGTAATACCAAACAATGGCATCTTGCGATAGCAACCAATTTTCCACATTCGACATCCTCCAGTGGAAAAGCTTTACTAGTCATAAGGGAAAACACAAGTGTAGACAAAGCAGAAAACCAAACAAGACAAAACAAAACATGTTGTGTTTAGCGGTGTTGCGGGGTCAGGCCTTCATTGTGTGTTTCTTGCTGGGCCGCGGTCCTCAGACAACCAACTGTCTGCGGGAGACATCTGCGATTCCGACCTGCCGACCCTCAGAAGCGCTCTGAAGTGAGGGAATGCTGCCTTTAGCCCTCACACGGCCCGCAGGACAAACTCCAGCGCTATTAAGAAACAGAGAGAGAGACAGAACAAGAGGGAGACAGGCAGAGCCGGCCGAAGCGCGTCAGAATGGTTTTGTTTCTTCCTCAAAGGCTTTGCGGTTTGCGTTCCTCAGATACCCATGAGATAATTTTCCTTCTTTATGAGTAAAGAGTAGCTTGGTGGTGGAGAGGTTACTCTGGCCTGATGAGGAGCCGCTGTTCACAGAACCAGCTGTTGGGTGGGCCGGCATCCAAGTGGATCGTTGTGCGGTAAATGAGTCACGTTCCCCGCAGTTCCAGAGGCGGCGGCTGCGGCTAGAGCAACCTTTGTCTTGTCTCAGTTCGTCTTGAGCTCCATCGGGCCGCTTGCGTCTCGCTGGGGTCGCCGGGTCAGAACGCGGTCCGCTTCCACCGAATTCGCCTCTTTCCTCGATGCGTGCAACACGTGTATTATACTGAAGAGAAGCTGTTGTTTCTCTCTCTTTCTCGCCCCCTTTGATTTTCCTGATGGTTGAAGTCATTGCCTCTGCTCGGGAGCTTTAGGGGAATGGCTGCATCTGCTGTTGAGATTTTACAGGAAGAGAAAATTGAAAAATCAATAAAAAGCCAAAAAAGAGTGAGACAGAAAAAAATACACAGAGGGCAAAAAGAAAAGCAGATAACAGCTTTGAAGAAGCAGACAGACATACAGCTGCTGCTAGATTTGAGATGTGTTTTTGGACTAATTCAGATGTGCAATGAATTCATTTAAACGCCCTATGCCAAATGCGTGTACCACGCCATGTCAGGCAACCGTTTTAAATCTCTGTTTTAAAAGGAATAATGGAGGACTCCAGCGATGAATGTTAGAAACTCCACGGGCACTGAAGTTGCTATAATCTTGAACCAGTGGCTGGGAAACATTGGTTAAGAATGACAATCCTACTTCAAATGCAGCGTGGTTGAGCCTCTCCAATGAGTATAAGTAAGGTGAACTCAGCTCAGCTGGTACACTTTTTTGGGCATTAAAATGAAATGAAATGCACCATGCCCACATGCAATGAGTTTCTGAGTTTACCTAAAACACAAGAGACAGTCGATAGAAAATGCATCACCAACTGATTAACACAAGTCTCTCTCTCTCTCTCTCTCTCTCTCTCCATTAATGCAGTCATGCTCATTATTTTTACATTCGTGGAAGAGTGCTTGAACACTGGGATTGACTGTGGGAAGGACAGAGGACCGCGGTTATTGACTTGTAAAGGAGTCGGTAGAAGTGTCTGGATAAGACGCGAGCTTCTCCTGCTCTTGTAAAGCGGTCTCTGATTTCTCTGCTAGTTGGGTCCCCAGAGGGGCTGCTGGGCTGATGGGAGCTCACAGCTGCTGCAGAGAAGAACGCACACGTGAACTCTGGAGGTGTTCCCAACGGTGAACAGCATATCTGAACTACAGGATGATACATGATACATTTGCTCACTTAGTCTGGATAGATAATAATATGACAAACATCATGCAGAATTTTTAAAATCACACTTACATACAGTTTTAGAGTCGTACCAAGGGCAATAGATTTCAATACCCAGCCCTAGACAGCAGAAGAACGTAGCAGCATTGGACAGCTGTGGCCAACAGAACACTGACTAATTTATGAGAGCAAACTGCACATGTGTGTGCAAGAGAGAATCAGAGGAAGTTCTCATTGACTCTGCGATGAGGTAGCTGAGGCCCATGGCGGGGGGGTTGGGGGTTGGGGTGGGGCTCTTCACAGTTTGAACTTCATCAGGGGCTGCGCTTAATCAATACGCTATCGGAAAAAGAATTAATTACCAAAGCAGAATAAAACAGCTGCATTTTAAACGGAGGCTTCATCAATGCTTTAATCTCCTGCTTTCAGCTCAGGTGCCCTGAGGAATCGCTCTGACCGCGTGTAATGAGGAACTCAGGGACTTTACGCCCCACACAACCCTTTCTCACTCTCACACACACATCTGCCTTTCTAAACTGTATCTCCATCTGTGTAGAACCCATCCGCTGCATTCCCTTCCCACCAAATTCCAGTCATCCCAGGGATGAAGAAGGGTATTAATGTGGAAATCTCCGCTGTAGGGCCGCTGGAGAGAGGCACACATTCCTAAAGTGAAAGGGACTGAACTGTCGCCCGTCCGTGGCCCGCCCCATCACCGATACCCCCACCTTAAACTTGAGCTCTCCTGCAAACTGCTTTCAAGTAGGGTTGAGAAGGGGTTATGGGTGATGAATTGGGTTTTTAGTGAGCTCATTAGGAAGCCAAACAGAGTCGAGACGCAGCGGAACGGAGTGGGGCCGCGGTGCAGCAATCAGTTCTGCTTGCTTTGTTCCGTGCCTCCAGGACATTTGTAAGCGAAAGTTCAGGGCAGACTGCTGATGAGAGAGGCCTGCCGAATGGAGCCCGCGATCTGATGGTTGACTTGTTGGTGTAGAACCTTTTATTCTGCAACCTCTTCATGTCTCTTGGCCTAACAGTCCTCGAAAGCCATCACTGATGCCAAGCTCTGTGTAATAAATCCAAGGTGTCTGTCGGGTCTGTGTTAGTCTGAAGTGCAATTGAGGGTGAAAAATCTCCATAAATGCAGGTTTGGAGTGGTGATGTGTAGAATCAGACCCTCAACAATCTTAGTGGTTCAGGGCAGGACTTTGATGAGTGAGTGAAGTCGAGCGTAGCTTTGTTTCAGTCTCCCTCTGCTCGTGTGGTTTATAATGTTACGCTCACATGCCGTAGAAATCCTGTTTTGGTGAAAATTGATGTAATTTGCTGTAGTAATTATCTTGGTAATTAACTCTCTAATGACTGCAGTGTGAAAGTGCTGTGGCTCCTCAAGTGACTCTCTTGTGCGCAGTCATTGTTTGCTTTCCGTTGTAATTCAAGTGTGCACTGATACTGACTGGAGAGAGAAAAAGAGAATGTACTTGGATGCACCTCAGTAACCTCTGGGGCCAATTATTGTAATTTGATTTGGATTACATGCTGCAGGAAGAGTGTTGGGTGTGTGTTGGGTTTGTGGGGCGTGTAGCATGTGTTCGGGGTGTGTTTAGGGGCAGCTGGAGTGTGCTTGGGCTGTGGTGGGTGTGTGAATTTCAGTTCTTCCACAAGACTGGAAGGTGGACAGTCAAATGCAACTCACATTCACCAGTGTCAGTTCTGCTCGCAGCGACAGTCAGGTCAATTATATAGTGCTTTAAACAATGCAGATTGTGTCAAACGTGATAAAAAACAACCAGTGTTCCAGTTAAAGTCAGTTTGTCATTGATTCAGTGATGTCATCTTCCAGTTCAGTTCAGTTCAGTTCAAATAGTAATCTGTGCAATCCAGTCAACAGTATTAAAGCATAGCATAATGCACTGGATAGTTGATGTAGTTTTTCTAGCACCCCGTAGAACCAGGCCTGGTTCCCAAGGATCAATGCACATTTTGCACATCTCCTTTCAGTCACACACCCATTTCAGCTCTTGGAGTCACTATTAATGAGTTGATGAATTGAATCCAGGTGTGACTGATTATGGAGACATGCAAAATGTGCCATGTTGGTGGTTCTCCAGGAACATGTTTGGGAACTGTGCTTCTGCCCTGCATCCGTGCCTGTTTTTGCATTAGTGTTGAATTAGTTGTCCTTACAGCATAGGTTCATGCGTAGCTTCCTTAAACCGTCTCTCGGGATGTTGTTTGCCTGTGATTGTCTTTCACGCGAGCCAGAAGCTCAGAGATGCAGGAAACAGCCGCAGCACTTAATGTCTCATAAACTCATCAGAGTGATTAGCAGACTAATGAAGAGACGAGATGAGGGGGAATGCAGCGCTACGATCAGATGCAGTCCCTCCAAGGCCCTGTTTATGATGTAATGAGATAATTGCCATTACAGGTAGCAGGTTAATTACACGTGTAATTACTCAATCGCTTCAGACTGGCTTTTCTGAAACACTGTTGGCATATGATTATCATCTTCAACCTTTGAAAGCTGATGCTCCTTTTACTTTCTCCTGTTACTCACAAGGTTTGATAAAGGATTAAAAAAAAAAAATTCCCATGATGCCTCAGTGCTGCCCCATTTTCATTAGTTTGGAATGGGGTTTCCTGGGATGACACTGACGTGACTGTGTGTGTGTGTGTGTGTGTGTGTGTGTGTTATTAAGTTTTTTCCTCATAGATATGTCTAATTAAAGCATTTTATTCCACTTGATTTACAACCAAAAGAGAAGCTTTAGTGCTTCAATGCCAACTACTGCACATTACATCTGCAGAACAGCATGGTGAATGACTGTGAGAGCGCAGCTGTCCGAGGGCATGAGTGTTTGTACAGATGTGTGTGTGAAGGTTATTCAGAGCTAAATGACCTGTTGCTCCTGTATGTTTTTGGAGAAGTGGTTGACTAATTCTGCTGCTAGTCTGTGTCAAACTATACTGAAAAAAATTACAACATAAAATTACAAGTACAATTTTGAATTGAATAAGTGTTGAAGAAAATCAAGCTGAAATTTTGATGAAAACAAGAGTGGGTGAGCGATTAGCATAAGGCTAACACTTCTCTGGATTGGAGGGCTAGTAAATATCTGAGTAGTCATGTTGGGAGCAGGGCTGAGGCGTGCGGTCTCTGTTTATCGCTCTCGGATCACCGCTCTGCAGCGAGAGCACCCTCAGCTCGGTCCATGAGGAGCAGGATTGAGCTGTGGACAGCGTCTCAGCAGGAGGCTGTAATTAGTGTCTTTAAGCTCAGCCTCTGATGGCACTGCCTCCATGTTCATGCCCCATTAGCCTGAAACAAATGTCCGAGCCAAACTAATCGGTGACTGGGACTCTCTTCAAGACAAAGGCTGGAAAATGTGAAGCACTTCAGCCCACTTGATTTGCCTTTTTACTCTTTTCTCATTGCAGTTGTTGTGATCACATGTGCTATATAATCATCAGCACAGCTTCAGTCTAGTGCCTAACTCTAAACTGTTCTGCTTCAGTGTCTACAGAACATGACGTCTTGCCTAAACTCTAAAAAGTGCTAACTTTTAAGTATTATATAATTTCTAAGATATTAGAAAGCTATTTCTACCTGAATTAAGCATGTTCATAATCTATGACAAAAATGTATCATAAACTAGGTTAGTGGCTAATTCGGCAGCAAAAGTTATTCTAGAAAAATCAGTGCACAATAATATAAAAAATCCAAACATTTAGTGAAAATAATATTTTGTGGGGAACAAATAAACGTGTTGCACTAAATATGGTAAAATGTTACACATTGCTATTTGTATTATTATAAAATCCATTCATTAAAAACATTCATGAATGTATTTATATATATATATAAGTATATACTATAAAATTAAAATACATTTCTTTTAAATGTAAAGCGTATTTTTAATAAGGCAACAGCATATGATCGATACGATAGGAACAAAACAAATGCAGCGCAGCACGAAGAGTTTAAAATGTGCGCATCCGGTGTGGAGAATGATGTGCTTGAAGTGAATGCTGTCACTGATGCCGTGTTGCTTCAAGTGCAGCGTTCTGCACACCGGATGCACACATTGTAAGCGCTTCGTGAATTATATATATGCAACAGTTATTGAACCTTTCTTTTTAACAGTTTTAAATTTCAGTTATTGTGCAAGTTAAAAACAAGTTATAGTCTTTTCTACACCTGTGTTTTGTTCTCACAGACACACGGTAGTAAGTAACAAAACAACAATTCCTGCATGTACGAGACTCGATCTCCATTAGGCCATCAGGCCATGACTTCCCCCAACACACAAACACACACACATGCATATATATATATATATATATATATATATATATATATATATATATATAGTTCGAATATAGAATCTCTGAACCCCAAACTGCTTCCCGGGCGCAGCAGCATAAATGGCTGCCCACTGCTTTCACGTCACTTTCACGTCATGTCACAAATTCACTATGGTATAACTGTGAAATTTAAATAAGGATTTAACATCACTGGAACACTCGTTGATCAAGATCCAGGATCCCAGGCTGATATGCAGATCCATATTTAATCATTAGTATTTAATGGTAAGAAACTGAACTTTAGTCTGCTTTTTCTAGTCATTTTTGCTGTTGTCTATTGTATGTGGGTCAGTGTGTCCAGTTTAATGTGGACACACACTGTCTGTCTCTCTACAGATTCAAGAGTGAACATCGTTTACATAGTGGACACATTTGAGCCAGAAAGAGGCAGAGAGAGAGAGAGAGAGAGAGAGAGAGAGAGAGAGGGCATGTTTTTTTTCCTTCTCCAAGGGTACTGCTTTTCCAAAAGTGCCTGGGGCGAGACTGCAGCACCTCGTCTCCCGGAGGCCTTTGGGCGTCTCCTAATAGCCCCCCCCATCTGCCCCCATCTCAGAGGTGCATGATGGGATACTTCCCCTTCCCCCTCTCCTCTTCTCCTCGTGTCTCCTCATGTTTTGTGCTGGAGTTCACATCCTCACAGGTTCAAATGGTAGAGTTGCCAGGGAACAGTCAGAGGCCATTAGTGTTTGGGACGATTCGCCCTGCGGCGCTGCAGCACTAACCAGTGAGAGGGGGCATGTAGATTAGCAGCTTCACATGTAATGAGCAAGTTTGCCCTTTCTTTTCTTTTCTTTTCTTTTCTTCTACTTCTGTCTCTCTCTCACTCTCTCTGTCTGTCTTTGTTCCATGCCACTAATCCCGTTGCATCATTTTTTTGATTATTTCCACTCCTTTGACTCACTGTCATGTGTGTGAGCATATTTTCACTAGTGATAGATAATGGCCAGTTTATCGGCTGATTTTTGGGTAGATTATTTATGTCAGCTAAAAACACACCCTTTTATCAATGCTCAAATGTACACACAGGATAATGACATTTTTATGTGTGAATGAATGTGAATGAATATGAAATAAATGTCCACTGCATTTCAGCAATTTTGTTTACATTTCATTCTCTGTCATTAATTGCAGTATGTACTTGATTTTTTCTGATCTAGTTTTGTTGAACACACACTGATCTCTAGACACGAGTGTGTGTTTAATTTGTGTAAAAACAGATTTGGTTATCAGTGATTGTTTCTGTGTGTGTGTGAGGGGCGTCTGGTTTCCCCCCGAGCGGTCAGGGGCTGTAGGGTAATGAAGTGACGGGTCGGTCTGTAAATACACGCGGGTCGCTCCGGCCGCTGTGAGCAGGAGGCTATCGTGTTGCAGTGAAAATGGAAACGTCAATAAAATTAATCTGGCCACCCTTTGGCTTGGACTGCTCGCTGTGGTCCACTCATAACACACCACAACAAGACGAGTTTACACACACACACACACCTCCTCCAGTGATGTCATTGGAGAAAAAGCCTGAACTCGTGCTCCGTTTGGCATGCGTTTGACCACCACACTGGGGTTGTGAGCGTCTTTGCACTTGCAGTTTGAATGATTGTGGATTTCAGGCGTTTGTTGTGAGGGTACTTCCACATTAGCACAGATCCACACGGCGAGGGCAATAAAACAGCACTAGAGAGAAAAATAACATTAAAAACAGAGAGGAGAAGAACTTTCAATTGTCCTTGTATTCTTCATGTATTTTGCATTTGATTATGCCATCTGTCGGATCTGTTCTCTTTCCTCCTTTTTAAAATGATTAGTTGAAACATTAATGTGTGATTATTGCTTATATAGGTCCATGTGATTGATGTCTCCCCAAAAACAGAGAGACGCGCAAGTGTAAATTTGTAGAATATGGCAGCGTAGTGCAGGAGTTTTTCAGATACATAATTTAGATGCCCTGAAGGAAGGCTTTCAAGGCATTTTTGCCCAAGGCCAAGAAAAAATAACTGACTTTTAAAAGTAAATCATTTTTGCTAATGCACAGTTAATGGCAGAGGAGAAAGAAATTAAGTCTGGGAAGTAGGTTATGAAGAGACCCAAGCTGCACTCACACATTCACAAGACGAATGCTGATGGACATAAGCACAGGAGTGTCAGATGTGATATGCAAATGAGGTGCAGGAAGGGGAGGGGCTGCAGGGTTTATCACATTGCAGCTTTTGTCTTTGCAACCGTCCTGTATGATGTCAAGCAATAAAAGAATTTGTCTTTTAGGGTTTCTGTAAGTTTGTATAATTCTTAAAAGCTCTCATTTTGTCCAGGAGATGGGTTAGACAACAGCGTGGCTTCACCTGGCACGGGCGATGATGACGATCCAGACAAGGACAAAAAGCGACAGAAAAAACGGGGCATCTTCCCTAAAGTCGCCACGAATATCATGCGGGCATGGCTCTTCCAGCATCTCACAGTAAGACTCTTTTTCTGTTTGTGAGCTCTTTATGAGTATAAGTGCTTAGATCTCACACTGAACTGTTACACATTTGAATAAATACACAGTCATTGACATAAAGACACCAGTTCGATCCGGCCTTCAAATCTGATTGGATGGTGAAGGAATGCCAACAGCACTGGGACTTTTCACTGTTTGCATCACTCCACTTGACTGTGCTGCAGAAATAAATTATTTAGCCGTATTGTGTGTGTAATGTCATTCATTATTAATTTTAGTATCAAAATATATGAGCATTTTCACACTTGCAGTAAGTGCTGGCTTGTGTACACAGCTAAATCACAGCCGTAGTGATACTCAAAACAAAGTACTCATTAACTGAGAACGCTTGACCAGTCTAGTTCTGAAAATGCTGTTTGGTAACACTTTATTTTAAGGCAAATGTTACTTGTTACAAATGTTACGTGTACTATGCATTATAATAACAGTTAATTATTCATAATGACATATAGTAAGTAGATGTACAGTAGTGGCCAAAATTATTAAAAAACTTGGAATATTTAAGCAGTTTCAGTTCTTTCTGTTGAATTGGCCATTGCAGTACTCATAAAACAAACTATTGCCGAGGTACCTGCGACAGAATGAATCTGCTGGAAAATTGAAAACGATGGACTGGACCCTCAGAGTCAGGACCTCAACCCCATCGGGCAAATTTGGGGCAAGTTGGGAAATAAACTGGACAGATCTATTGTAGATTTAGAGGAAAGCCTTTGGCTTGAGCTGCAGAAGACATAAGATAACATTAGTGTTTAATATTTTAGGAAATATATTGATATTATGCTAGAGAGATGTGCTTCTGTAATCACTGCAAAAGGTAGACATACCAAGTATTAAAGTTAAAAGTGAGATAAAAACAGTACGACTCACTTTATTTTAGATTTGTTGTGCTCAGAGCAACCACCTGCAAGTTTCATGGACATTATGAAATTAAAACATGTTTTGGAGACAAAAAAAGGTCAATATTTTCAGATTTGTCAGGTGTTCTAACAATTTTTGGCCATCACTGTAGGTAAATAATATTACTCAGTACTTAAATGTATATTGAGACTGTAACAAGCAGACCTTAAAATAAAGGAAAACCTTTTTTTTTACATCTGTTCTTCCCCCCCAAGAAACATTTTGTAGGTTTAGTGTAGGTCTCTGCCGGTGGTTGAGAGTGTGTGGGTTTGGAGAGGTGGCATGCGGGGTCATGTTCCATCGGCCTCTCTGATGTCACGACATGTTCCGCGGCTCAGGATATATTGATCAGGACAGGAAGGGTCAGGTTTCTGAGGGAGGTGCTGCCATCTCTGAGCACATGAACTCAGCATGTGCTCCGCAAGAAACATGCCCTGCACACCCTGACACCCACATGCAGTCCCAGTCTGGACCCGGCGATCAAACATGAGCAAAAATAATAACGCTCCTTAAACGCAGCTAATTAAAAGGACTGTAAATCTATTAGAAACTTCTGTGGGATAATCTGAACTCTGCCATACACTTCTAACTCTCATTATTAGAACGACTCCACCGCAGTCCAATCTGACAGACAAAGACAAAGCTTTTCTCTGCTTTATTCTTGCACTCTTTTCATCTGTCGTCCTCTTCACGCTCCTAGAACTGCTTGGTGCGTTCAGCTTGTGTGTAAAGCAGTGAAGGAGGCGTCAACCCACCACCTACCTCGCCGCTTTTACCCACAAATGCCTCTCACTTCTTTCACTCGGCTCCATATCACGCAGGAATTTCGCGCTTTTTACAAAGATCATTAGGCGTCTTTACAGGCAGCTCGGGAGATCTCCATTCAGCACATTCACAAGAGACGCACTCTTGTTCTTTCAGAATTGTTTTAATCTAAATGAAAACGTAAGGAGAATTTTCATTAGTGGAAATGTAGACGTTTCCATCATCTTCCCTTATTTCAGTCTTTTATGAGCGCGAGTAATAATCCATCCTTTTTAACCCACCTTTCTATTTTTTTCCCATCCTTTTCTGACCAAAGAAACTTAATTGAATTATCCCGAAGTACCGACCGCGGCCCCCGCGCAATCCTTTACACCACACGGCTGTGCCACACACATCAGGCCTTTTATTTTAATTTGTTAAGCAAATGTATTTTCCAGTTCAGGATGCATTTGTGTGTTAGTGAATTCATGGGGACTTTGGCCCTGAATGGCCCATAGCGGCAGCTCTCCATTCAACCATTCATTGGAGGGGCAAAAGAAAAGCGGCGAGGTTGTATTTTCTCCACCGCAGGGCCAAAGCGGAGCTGCTCTTCCATGAGCGGTGGGGGTCCCTTTACATATGTTCTCAACATTGAGCCATTGTCACCTATTCTGAGGGGCTCAAAAGGACGTAACCCCTTCCCTCCCCCCATTTCCATCCCCCATGCTCACAAAAAACAAGCCGGCTAACAGTTACAATTGTGGGCTGAAATCGATGGCCTCCTCTTCCAAGGAACAGTCTCTGAGTCCGCCCTTATAAGTCTCTCTGAGCCAACAGCCAATCCCACAGAGGAGCAGAGGATGGACCCACAGGAGATGCATGTGGCATATTCAGCACCTGACTGAAGAGCTTCTACAGAACTGGAGAGTTTGGGTCCTCCTGGAGCACTCTGGATCTCTTCCAGTGCCATTAGTGGGAGGAAATCCCAGCTGACTGCTGTAAGCTTTCCCATACGGCACAGAGCTTATGTTATTGGAAAGATAAACTCTACTGTGGGGTGTGTTGCTCTATTAGGCTTCATATCTAATGAGCAAGAAGGAGAAAAACCTTCTATTTGGCTCTGAGAGAGAGATGCAAGGCAGTGGTGAAGTGTAGTTTGTACTGACACCCCTGCAGGGTCACCCAACAGTTTAATGGAGACAAACTTTGAATCCTCTCAATTAGTCGGTTGGCGCCCTCAGTGTGTCTCCTGCTAAGATGAGGGTCAGTCTGCAATGAAAACAGGAAGCACTCAGATACAAAGATAGCACCCCAGGCTTGTTCTGTCCTTTCACGTGGGTAAACCTTCAAAAGCTGTGAAAATAAATAGGCCTGAAATGTAAATCAGTCAGTGGCATGAGTTTGGGGCGGGTTTGTCTGTGAAAAACTGAATATTTAGTAGAAAAAATAAATAATGTGTGACATGACTAATCCATAAATCCAGCCAATCTTTATCCCTTTATCCATTTGGAATTGATTGGGTTATGAAAAGTGAGTTGTGATATTATTTTCCAATGTTAATTTTATCCAATAACGCAGTTTTTGCATCAGCTGAAGAGTAATTTCAGCAGTGGAGAATGTTATTACGTCATGCTTTCTTCAGAATAACACTTATTAAATGTAGCGGCATTTAATAAAGAGGGTTGACTTGTTGGGAAATCAGTCAAATACAGGCAGCTGATGGAAACATCCTTAATCAGAGACACAGCAGCAAGAGTCACAAGTTTGTTTCTCATCTGCCGCCGTTGTTCATGAGTAAAAAGCCTCATTAGATAATTGTGTAAGAAAATAAGCAGGATCAGCCAGTGATCAGCCTGTAGAGTCACACAAGTAAAGCAAACAAATCCGTTCTTGAGGCTCATCTCAGACTAAACATTTGGGCTGATCTGCTCTGACTGCAGCTGTTTGCATGTCTGATCCACGTCAGTGTTCATTTCCACTGCAGAACATCTGACAACAGTTTCGAACAAGGGACACAACACAACACACACTAACATGAAACGTGGTCTGTAGGCATGTAGACTCAGGGTTTCGGAGCAGAGGATTCCTCCCTCACTGTGTGATGTAATGCAGGGCGGTTTCATTTAAGGCTCAGCGAGGTAGTTTTGTGACGTTCCAGGGGTTGCAGTGGGGCAACACTAATCTATCAGGGGCTTGTTTGCCCTCTGTCTGCAGTTCAGCCTTTATAACATTTATGTTCAGTGCGTGTGCATCTGCATGTATAAGGAAACCTGAAGACCAGTAACATAATTTATACTGCTGCACCTAGATATGTGTACTAGTATATCTGATGTGTTTCTGATTGATCAAGTAACTATTAACATTACAACTTTTTGTGTGAAAACTGGACATATTTTATACCGTATTTTCCGGACTATAAGTCACACTTTTTTTCATAGTTTGGCTGGTCCTGCGACTTATAGTCAGGTGCGACTTATTTACCAAAATTAATTTGACATGAACCAATAGAAATGAACCAATAGAAATGAACCAAGAGAAAACATTACGTCTCCAGCCACGAGAGTGTGCGACATAGAGCTCCCTCTCGCGGCTGTAGACGGTAATGTTTTCTCTTGGTTCTAAATAAATGCGACTTATAGTCCAGTGCGACTTATATATGTTTTTTTCCTCGTCATGACTTATTTTTGGACTGATGCGACTAATACTCAGGTGTGACTTATAGTCCGAAAAATGCGGTAGTAATGTGTGCTTTGCACTCCTTGTGGCAACACTGAGAATGCAACACAGTTTTGGGGATGCTGTGTGTTTGATGGTCAGCCTACAGTAAGGCCATTTGTTCTGTTGATTCTTTCTGATCTTGCCGAGTTATAAATATAAAGTATTCCACTTTAAACTGCCACTGCTACAGTCAGTTTATCCGAACCTCCGAACCAGAGAGGCTGAAAGTTCAGATGTCCATATCGAGCGACTCTTTCATTCTTGAAAGTTGTGGAATTAAATGAGAAGCCACATCCACCTTCCTCTGTCATATGCAGTGATTTAAAATAGCTATTTTGTGTGTGTGTGCAATTCTTGGTTATCATTAGGGTTTCCAACTGTTCCGTATAATACAGAATTGTCCCGAATATAAGGCATCAAAGAAATGTGGCATACGCCAGATTACCACCATATGAATAACACCATAGGTTTGACATTATAAGCCCTTTTAGAATAATTGTACATATATAGGATAAGCAAACAAATGTGATTATTTCCGAGAACATTTTACATATACTTAACTACAGACACACAGAAATGACATACACTATTGCTGTGTCCAAATTCAGGGTCTACATCCTTCGGAGGACGCATTTGAAGGATGTTACGTCACAGCGCCGCGACGAAGGCTGTCCAAATTCGTAGGATCCTTCAAATGCGGCCCACAAATGCGTCCTCCTTTTCCCCGAATTCGAAGGATGGGTGTGATGGATCCTTTCGCGTCCTACCTATCCCATAATTCTTTTCGGCAGGACGAAGCGAGCGGTAGCGGAGTGGGGGAGGAGTATTATTTTCGATGTTTTTTAAAAACTGGCTTTTCAAAAAGATATATTTTCAGTGGTTTTCTAGTTAGGCATTTTGTTTTAGCGTTAAGCATTTTTTTTTACATGTGTACGTGTATATGTAAAAAAAAAAAAACGTTTACTTTTGTAAACTAGCTTCTTCCTTACTGCCTGTGTGAATATCCCCTTACACACAGCTTATTTGTTAGTGACTGAAGCTGTTTTTAACGCTTCTAAGGACGAAAGAGCAGACAGAAGTGTTTATAAAGCTCCGGGGAGAGAACGATGAGCTCTTCACCGGCGTCTTGCTTGGCGCTGTCACGGTTGCTAGGCGACAGGATATGAGCAACGGTTAAGGGAGGTAACTGAAAGAAGGGTAGGCTGTCCAAATTCACAAACACCGACTTCCGGTTTTTGCGGTCGTCGGAGGACCCATCCTCCTTCAACCGGGTAGGAAGGATCCTAAGGAGGATGCAGACCCTGAATTTGGACACAGCTTATGTGGTAAAATACAAATAATTTGAAAATCCCTTATCCTATAAAGAATCACAGTTTTCCCTTATTTTCATTTCTGAAGCTGTCAACCCTAGTTAATAGTGTTCCTGGGAATAGGCTTTGGCATCAGCAAGCATTTGGCATTAAGTTGTTCAGCATCAACATTCACTTTGCCTCTTAAATGAATTTAAACATTTAGACACTTAAAGATCTATAGCACACACTAACATGCTTCAGTATTCTTAAGTCCAGTTTAGGCAGCAATGGCAATGAAAGTAAATTTAGGCACTTCCTTTCATGGGAATTGCTTTCAGATCACTGTGTCCCTGTTTTGAGCTGTTGCAGCTAAACTATTCTTAAAATAATAGTTTAAGAATAGTTATAATTTGTAATAACATTTTTAACCTAAAGGCAATCCTCTGTCTTGATCTTGTCTTTGGCCATCATCCTGTATGGCATGTTTATCATGTTGCAATGCTTTTTAGAGATAAACGACTCTCTCTGAACCTCAGAAACGGAGTGAAATCTTTCAGTTGAGGGATGACCTTGCTGACACTTGGAATGTTCCTACATACTCTGACTGAGTCGGGATTAATAAAAATGGCTTGAACATGCTGTAACACGCTGTTCTATGCATGTGTGTGTGAGGGGAATGCATCTGCTCTGACCTGAAATACACATAAACAGCGAGGAGAACAAGAACTTCAGTTTATTAACTCTCTCACATCTCATTGACTTTCACTCAGACAAGTACACAAGCGAAGGTTATAAAGTTTTTGAAAATTTAACTTATGTGCTCATTCTGATTCTCTTCAAACTGTTGCTCCTCCATTGACGTAAAAAAGTAAATCTGTGATTTTAGAAGGCACTAATTCCTGCTGTAGCACCCTTCTGGCAAAGCTTTAACTAATAAATTGTGTTTTTGTAAAATCAATGCATGCATTCACATACTTATGTAGAGTATGTTTCAGGCCAAAAAGAGGGAGGAACTAGGGGTCGAAGAAACATCTCAGACATAGAAATGGAAAACTAAGAAAGTACGGTTGTGTGTGTGTGGGGGGGAAGCAAAAATCTAAACCAGACTGTGATTCTCTGTTTAGTTTGTCAGGGGACTGGTGATCCTCTGAATCCCAGAGCTCTGTGATCTTCCCGCCCATTCTCTGCTGCTGTTTTTATTCTGTTTTGTTTTTCCAGCACTTCTCCTCATGGGCCTCCCTCTGAGAACTGTCTGCACCTCCTTTCTATTTCATAATGATGACCGAAAGCTGAGACTGCACAATATCATTTCATATCTCAAATGTTGCATCAAAGGCAACAAACAAAATGCACCAATTTGTTGTGGTTTCCATTCAGCCTCCCAAGATGTTGGCAAACTGAGGCCTACCATCGCCTGGGCCGCCACCACTGTGGTGTGATCTTCACTGTTTAATTCAGGCTCATAAGGGAGTTTTTCATGATGACTTAAACTGGTGAGCAGTATCAAAAACATCCACAAAATGCCAAAGAAAGAAGGCCGAGATAAATAAAAGACAGACAGATATCCTAATCAAACTGGAGCGCTTTGGCTCCAAATGCGAAAGCATGTGAATATTGATCAGATCGCAGTAGTTGTAATGTCCCCGGGGCAGGGCAATTCCTGCTCAAATCTACAATGATAAAATAAGGAGACTTGGCAAGACATTACGGATTTCGGCAAGCAGAACCTTCTCCTTCTTTCTCCTCCTCCTCTCCCTCTTCAACTGGGGAGCAGAAGAAAAGCAGAGAAAACCTGCATTTACACACACTCTTCTGAATCTCCCTTAATGTTCATTATTTGAAACTGCCGGCAATTACAAGTTCAAAGGGGCTTAGAGGGCCAGCAACCCGCATAATCGCCAGCAAATGAAGTATAGCGTGTTCACGGCAGCGGAGCTTGATGCTGGGGTGGGTGAATCATACATTTCCATACAGGCAAAAATCTCTGCCACCTCGAGGCTCCAGCATGCACTATCCCTGCCTCGCAATCCTCTTAGCCATGGCTTTTTGTCTGCCTTCACCCACCAGAAGCCTTCTGACATAGAAAATGTATCAAACTTCACCCTGGCTTAGGTCGTACAATCACTGCTGTTTGTCCTCATGTCTCTTGCTGCCAGGCCGCCCACCCTCTCTTACAAATTACTCTGCTCTGTTTCTCTCTCCTCTGTCTTCCTCCCATCTGACGCCACATCCACATGATGTAAGTGCAGGAGGGAGCGTGTCCCAGCAGGTGTATTCCAGTTACCTTTGGAGACAGTCACAGGTGGCTCTTTGCACATTGAGAGGAGGGCTAGTGAGCCCAGTGGTTAGCTCTTGTTTCAGAGCCGCCCAAGTGGTGGTCATTGTAGACATCCTTCTCTACATCTACACCTCCACACAAGAGGCTCTCTTTCTGTCTCTGTGCCATGTTTATCTTCTTCCCCTGTCCCAGTTCAGTGCTGCAGGTCACCTATCTTTCTACTGGGCTTTCGTCTGCCTCCCCCAGTCAGCAGTGCTGATGTTTGCATTAGGGATCCTTGATAAAATCTCCATAGGGACCTGCTTTAGTGCTCACACCATTTCCTGCCTTCTGCTCTCATTGTTTGTCTTGCTTGCAGGGGGAACATACAACTCCCGCATGAATTCAATAAAACGTCAACGCTCCTTGGCATGGTGAACATCAGACAGTTCATTTTTCATTCAGCAAAATCCCGTCAAAAGGAAGTGAAGGCTGGCTGTTTCATTAAGTGGCCCATCCAGGCAGACACGTGCACCACAGAAGAGGCCATGTTTGCCCAAGCAAGTGTGCATATTAGAACGGAATCCGCGGGGAGATTAATGGGCTACTGCCTCTGTACCATTGATTATCTCCACGCCAGTTTCCCTCTTCCTGCACACATATTAAAAAGTAATGAAGCCTACGGTGGAAAGGAAGGCAAGACTTCACGCATCATTTTACGTTATCTGGACTCCAACAGCGAGGAATCTCTTTAAGGCATGGTTTGAGCAGAATTAAGTAAACAAATGTGGAATATGCCTTTAAAACAAGTAGCGAGTGAAAAAAAAAATGCTTAAGCAATGACAAGCCCCTGACACATGGAGGGAACTCTGCAGATGTTAGCAATTTTGTTGTGTAGTTTTCCTAACCTTACAACAAGACCTCAATTGCTAGGATTTAGTAGCCAATGACAGCAATGGGAATGTGGAAGATCATTAGAAGCCCCAGGATTAGAGTGATCCAAAGCCAGTTCAATAGCCTGTTATATGTCTCTGAACAATCGGCAGTCCATGCTTCGCCTTCTATTTGAGAAATATAAATGCCCCCGCCTGCACTGTGCATCTCCACCATTGTGTTCTCCTCTGTCATGGCCCTGCTGAAAGGGTTTGGGGGGGGGGGGGCTCTTTCAGGAAAATAACTTCCTGAGACATTACGTGAATCAGCAGACAGCCTTATGGCCCAGACCTTCCCAAGAGTCTAAACTCTGGAGTTAAAGGTGAGGAACCACATTGAAAACCTGATGGGAAACAATTTTTCTCCCCTCCAGAGCTTTATTTTGAATGCTTTTGGCTTCATTTGGTTTTATTATATGGTTATGACTTATGCACTAGATCATCCTCTACAGAGCCCAACCCTCAATGGCATAGCCATTACCAACGCACTTTTACCATTATAGAGGCACGCCGCTCAATTCCCGTCAGTCAAAGTTGACTGTACTGCGCTCAGCTCTGCATTGGATCATGCATAATTGTGCAGCGGTAAGGGGATCAAATAAAGGAAAAAAGCAAGAGTTAGAAAATCCACAAACACAATGGAAAGAACACAACAACAGCTGTCTTACACCTCAAGCAGGCTTCTCTGCAAAGTGATTGGAGAGGAGCGAGTCTTGGGTTACATTCCTGAGATGGGGATGGCTGGTGTTGGTTTCAGAGGTGGGGGCAGGTGGTGGGGGTGGAGACAGCTCAACAAGTTGTTGAAAAGAACACAGACGCTTGTCATCAGCCTCCAGAGCAGGGAGCCATCTGAGTGCATTTTAGTTGCAGAGGTTAATGACCTCCCCTTGCTCTTCCGTCCTGCTGGAGTCCTGTGCACCAGCAGCACTCTGCTATGTTTGAGCTCACAGTCCTTGCTTGTGGCCTGGATCAGTCCAAAAAGCTGTGAGTAGATCCTGACAATCCCTTTTTATCTCTCCCTCTAGGGCAGCACGTAAACTCTCAGAGTAACGACGGTGTTTGGATTACTGTAGCTCCCTTTGATGACTCAGTATGCACCATGCAAAGTGCATAAAGAAGAAAGACAGATCCAGAACTGACATGCACTTTTTTATTTGCTGGTTGAGTGGGCCTACAGTACATCAACTAAAGGGGCTGTCCACCCAGAGTCAAGTTCCTTGCTCAAAGGCACAGTGATAAGGAAACTCAATACTGTAATGAATTGCTCCTTTTGGGGTTTTAACAATACTGCAGTTATTGCACAACTACCATTAGAGTTAATCTGCTCAGATATTCAAGGTTGCTGTTCTCGGCGACCATTCAGGTTTCAAATACTGTGGTTTCATTAGGTAGAAAACTGTTAGCTAAAAAAAGAAGAATGCAGGCTACATTTCTTATTTGTGCTGCCTGTTGACCCCCATCCACTAATAAATGGTAAGCTGAGCAAGCTGTTGGTCATCCTCTCATGGGATTGTTGGGTAGCTGCCAGTTTCCTGCTTGCTTTGTCAGTGGATAAAGTCAGTAACAAACGAGAAGCCTACAGCCAAGCCGGTCAGTCAGGTCAGAGGTCAGCAGGCTTCAGGGCAGGATTGAGCAGAGGAGCACTATGGGGAGAGCACAGGCAGCTGGAATGTACCTAAAAGAGGCCCTTTGCTCTGTTCCTTAGCTCTCCTGCTCTTAGAGCCATTAAAACTCTTCATACATCCCTTAGACTAAAACATCAAGAGTGGAGAGTCCCCAGGGCTCACAGAAATCCACTGACTGAGTGTGCAGCGCTGACGGGAGGTCTTGGTTTTCTTTCAAAGGTTACAAAGCACTGTGTAAAGAAGAGTTTTTCTGAAAGGTCGTAAACAACAAAAGCAGTAAGCTCAACAGGTATGATTTGAAGTTTGTGTTGTGAGGTTTTTGAGATCAACCTTGGTTGCTCCACATTGCAAGCTAATGGCTAAACATCGAGGTTTCCTCTACTGTGAGGTTTTGACAACTCAAGTTTTCTAGTGTAACAAATTAAACATGACATTAAGGGATCAGATCTGGGTAAAAGATGCTAAAATGGCATTGACTGCTTATCCCAAACCAAGCCACAGAGACAGCTTGTGTAAATAACCCTTCTACTCATTAAGAAGAAATAGGCTAACAACTTTTAAAAGCTTGCTGGGCTAAATTATTTATATGTGCTATGTATTAAAGTATCGTAGATGAGCCTGTCCTTCAGCCTCAAATGCCAGCACAAATGGAAGCCATACAGTACTACACGCTGCCAAGACCTGCTCACATAAAATGGTTTGGCTGGAATATTGAGGAGTTGCTGAACTACTTTGTTGCCTGCATTGAGAATGACCCCATTGTTCTTTGGCTGCCCATTGGCCTTTTGGACAATATTTCTGTTCTCCAACCCAGTCCGTGTTCCCCGTAAGCAAAAAACATCCTTTTCTCTCTCATGCAGGGAAACTATATTAAAGAATAGCATAAGTAAGTCTTGCCCTGTGGGAAGGTGGGGTCTGGACAGCAGTGAGCCATAGGTAGTAGCCCAGTGGCCTAATGAACATGACCCGTGATATCTTGGCTTCGTTGCTCACAGGTCACATCTAGTCTAATCAAGTCATTACAAACTGGTGAATGCAGGCACAACAGAGTATTCTTGTTAGGCCAGATATTTTCATTTTTTTATTTTTATTTTTTCAGCTGTGAATCTGTTCTGAGGCCAGCAGGTTGTTTGCTTCATTTCACAGGCTTTCATTTTACAGTGTGAACTCAGGTCATGTTTATCTACTTGATTTGCCAATTTGCCTCTGAGCATGAGTGGTCACGTGACTTTATGACAGCCAGTAGTGTCAACTGTCAAGAATCTTTCCCTTCCACTTCTTCAAGTCTGAAATGGAAACTGCTGTTAAGGCATCGCATCGAATATTCCTGCATGCACATGCAATAAAAATTATCCAGTTGATGATATAACCTGCTGTAAAAATGAAGTTAAACTGCTCCAGAAAGGTTTGCCTGATCAGGTGGAAAGATAATTTCTATGGCTGTTGTGGTGAGACTTTAATTTGGTCAAATGTACACCCTAAAGCCAGAGGGTTAAGAGGATGAGAAGAGATTCAGTCTATCTTCTGTTCCCCTTTCCCTACACAAGGACATGGAGATTAGGTTACTCCCCTTGAAAGAGCCGGCTGGCCGCGTCTGTAAGAGAAGCCATGAACCTGATCTGATGATTAACTAGCCTCATCACTATGGCTGTGGGCCACATCCAGACACACACACATAATCAAGGTTTTTTTTGTGTGTCCAAGTCTACACAAACCCCTGCTGCTTTACACAGTTCACTCTCACTCTTATTTGAGGGGTTTGCAGGCATCTCTGTTAATGTTACACCTAGTCAGGGTTAGTGGTTTAAACGACCCACAGACTCCAAGCAATGAACTTCAGCACATAACCATTTGCGCCAGAGTTCCATCTTAAAGGGATCATTCACCCAAATATGAAAATTATGTTATTAATTTCTCACCCTAATGTCATTGCAACCCTGTAAAAATCACTTATTAGATATTTTTAATGATTACGTTGATTAGGTTCAGGCAAAAGCATATACATGTGTCATGGTACTCTCTAAAATGGTAACTCGGGGGAGAAGAATTGTTTATTAAGTCTTTTTTTTTTCTTTCTTTGCACGCAAAAAGTATTCTCCACTGATTTCACATTAACTATTTTACAGATGTCCTTACTACATTTCTTGGTCTAGGAACATTTCAGTTGTGTTGCTGTCTGGTTCAGAAAGCTCTCAGATTTCATCAAAAATATCTTAATTCGTGTTCTGGAGATGAACAAAGCTTTTATGGGTTCCGAATGGAGCCCCGAGTAATTAATGACAGCATTTTCATTTTGGAATGAACTAACCCTTTAAGAGGCACAGGAGCTACATTCAGTGCTGCTAGCTTCATTTAGCTATTGTTTTATTGTCTAATGTTTTTCATCAGAATTATAATCGAGAGAGCAAATATCAGTTGCTGCCGCTAAAGAGGAAAACTTTCTCTAATTGTTTGTATCTCTCTGTTTTCGTTTTGTTTCGTGTGTATTGGACTGTGTGTGTCTCTCACTGCAGAGGGTGTGTGTTTGTTCCCCTGCATGGTTCTCTCTGACGGCCTTGAGAATGGGAGTGATTGATTTTTAGTGCTAATGCTTGTTTACCCTCAGCAACTGCGTTCCAGGCCAACCTCACGGGGGTGCCCACCTCCTCCTCACACCCCTCCCAGCATCCCCCTCTGCCTGGCCTTGCCAATCCATGTTTTTGCAGGGCAACAGTTTGCTTGGCAGGCAAATTGATAGCTAGAGTCGCTCTAGAATCTTGCACCATCTTCAGTGAACATAAATTATTGGTGTAGAGCAAACAGGGGGGCTGGCAGCAATCCAGCGGCTCTGAGCCCAGCCCAGCCAGCAATTGTTTTTGGGGCACAGAGAGAGAAAGAATGGGAGAGAGAGAGAGAGAGAGAGATGAAGAGAGGGAGTCTAGCTGCTCTCCTCAATAGCTTTTCATGGCGTGCTGGGCTCCAGGTGCCACATAAATTGAAACTGTTTTACCTCTGAAAAAACCCAGTGTGGCAGTCACGACTGAATCTTATCCTAGAGCTGCATGAAGACACATTTGTTCATACGTGTGCATGCAGACAAACACAATGAGCACTGGTATGCATGCATCGCACGAGCATCGGGGGGTGTATTTGCGATGGTGCCGAGGACGTTTTCTCTTTTGTGCATGCATGTGCGTGTGTGCGCATGTGAACGAGTCTAGTTGCATTCTTACAGGCTTCCTTCTTGTTGTCTGGATGCAGCGAAGTGCTGAAGAAAATCCAATGTACGCAAAACGCTACCTAAGCACACATATTTAACCTTAAACGCACACAAGCTAGAGTACATAGAAGCAAGTTCCTTTTGTCCATCTTTTAAACAAAACAGTCTTTTAGCTTCTGTTCTGCTGAGCAGAAATCAAACACAGTTTGACACCCACTTCATGAGTCATTTCATAATCAAAGTTCACTTTCTAAAAAAAAAATCAGTTTTTTTTTGCAGTAAATGCAGAGTTCCTTCTTATTACAAATACAACAAACACACCATATTACAATTATTCATGATTTTGTCATGTAAAATGGAATATATTTTTATTATATTCAAATCAGTCTTATCAAAATAAACCTGCAGCCTTCATTTGGATGCAATATCATTTTTGCAGAAACACACATATGTAAATACATTATTAACAGCATCTCTAAATTTAAAATGTGCCAATCTTTCTGCAGATTTCTCTGTAGCAGATATTAAAATGTCATTCCTGGCTTTGATTGATTTTATTGGGAGTCTGTGTTATCTTGCTGCGCTCAGTTTGATTAAACATACAGAGACGATCACAGTCAATTTGAGCTGTGCGTCACAGGGAAACTCAAATGCTTCAGCGATGATGGAGTAGTTGGAGAATAATTTAAACTGTTGGGAAGAGACAATGGAATAACGTGCTCTCAATTGCGATTATGCAACCCCCCCCCCCCCCCAAAAAAAAAATATATATATATATAAAAAAATAAGAAACATTGTATGGCAGTTCAGTTATTAGCATCTAGCTCAGTAGTTCAGTCGGGGGATGTGCTGGGTTTCATTAGGCTGCAGGACTCTTTAATTCATTGCAGTCTGGCCTCGTACTGATGAAGTCATTCATCAAGCACACGGTCAGCCACTCCGCTGGGGAGTGTGTGTGTGTGAGAGAAGGGGGGTTGATGTGTGTTTGGGGGCACTGGGGGTTCAGGCTCGATGTTACACTGAGTTGCGGTGAAGAGCACATCACACCCTGTAATTTAGCCAATAGAGTGCAAACACACATGCACACACATGCACTCTGGGAAATAAAATCGGCCCACATGCACTTGCTGTGGACTGTATGATGTACTGACACATCCCAGAGGACTCCTTCCTCGACCGTGTGTGTGCGCTCAGAATGGCGCGAGCAGCAAAAAGCCGGTGCCATTAACAGACTGTAGCGTAATTAACAGTTGATTCGATCGCAGGCTAGCGCTGGCATCTGCAATAAAACACGCTGCTCATTTCTCTGTCTAATAATTTATAGACTGCACCTCTTCACATTCTGTGGTCTGTCCGTTTCTCAGGATATTGCTCCAGCTCTTAGTAATTCACTCTATTGATTGAGACAGGAACACTCTCACTCTTTCTCTGATCTCTCATGCTAAGTTTACTCTTCGTTATGCTGTTAGCATGTCATGTACACTGCTGGACGAAATTAATAATTCATATTAAGGTAGTGCTCTGTTCAGGTTTCACTTGTTTTGTCATTTGATGCTTTATTTTACAGTGCTAGACTCGACCTGTGATGTCACTCGGATGTGCACTACTCTGGTTGCATCTGTACTTACAAAACACAATGTCTGTATTAAAAAATATTGAGAGAGAGACAGAAGTAAAGTTGAACTGGTAAGGATCAGGTTTCTTCTTATGCACAACCTACATCATTTCTCTGTGAATGACCTGCATAATGTATATACACGTTTCCATTCATGTTTAAGCACCAACTTTTACATCGCCAAGTTTATTTTTGCTAAATCCAGATATGTGCATGGGATATCACGTACACATTTCCATGGCCATGTGCATCGTTTATCAGACCCAAGGTCTGTATTTACAGTGATTTGTGGAGCAGAGCTCAATGAAACTGGATCTGTTGTATATTGTGTGTCTGCGGTCAGGATATCTTAAGCTGGGTCTGAAGGGTTTTAGTGGGGGTGAAAAGATATAATGTCATCTCACTTCTTTAAATGTTTCTCTGGTTTGTTGAAATCATTGGTTTTGTGGTGGTTGGAGGAAATGTGCAGCACTGTTATATTTATCACTGATATGGGATTGATTTAATGATACAGAAGAGATGGGCACATGCCTGAAATAACACTGACACATATAATGCAATATTAAGACAGCAGATGAGATCAAATTAACACTTACGTTCAAAATTAATTAACATCTTTGGTTTACTTGTGATTGGATTTTGGTAGATTTTGATGACACACACATACATACAGACATAATCAACGTATGTATGTATATATATATATATATATATATATATATATATATATGTGTGTGTGTGTGTGTGTGTGTGTCATAAATTAGCTGGCTGACAGTATGTGATGATCTATGCTGGGATGCATTCACACTGTAAAACTGAATTCAGCTTTCAGTGTGTGTTCAGTGAAGAGAGAGAATCTTCTGTTGTCTGTGAGAGGAAAACGCACACACACACACACACACACACACACACACACACACACACACAGGAGTGTATGTGTGCTTCACAGTAAATCAGACCTTGTCTTGCCAAGCACATGTCAGCACTTTGCAATCAAAAAATGTATTTCTATGCGCCCATTATCATATTTCTTTGTTAATGATTTTAGCATATTAAAAGCTCAAATGTGCACAAGCAGAAATCTGATTCATGCATCTCTTTTTCCTTTATTATTTGTTCAGTCTTAGAATTGTTTTCTGATTAATTGGACACATTCCTGAAATGTTCCCTCCTCCCGTTCTTTAATTAAACCTCAGCCATTTGTTCCTCGACATGAGCGTTCAGGGTCAAAATTCAGCTGCATGTCAGCTTATTTTATGCTTTTGTTCCCAGTGACTTTTATACAATTTGTAAGATTGACCTAATAGAAGAGAGATGTGCCACCTAAACCTACTGCAGACTGCCTATCTTATCCTTGTGTAAGTGTGTGTGTGTGTGTGTGTATGTGTGTGTGGTGAGGGCTGAATCAAAGTGGAGCGTGAGGTTTGTTTGGTTCTTATTCTGCCTCTTAAAGACATCTGTCAGTGCGGATCACTATTGTTTGTCATGCTTGAGACAAATTCAATCCTGCCATTTCTATCATGTCACATTTGGCAGATCAACAGTGACACAAATTGTATCATTGCATCTCACACGGGGATTGTGCTTGCAAGTGCGACTCCTGGCAATAAGAGACCTTTGCAGGAACATCATGCTTTAGCACTTAGCCACCGTTCATTTCTCTAACCATCGAGAAAAGGAGGATATTTTTTGTCTTTCCGCTCCGAGCGATGTGTTTAAGCTGACTGGAGAATTCCCTGCAGTGCCATATGGATCTGCGTGTTTAGCATGCGGGATTTTCTGCGGATGTTTTTACACATCCTTCTGTTAAATTGGTCCTTTTTCTGATTCATCTGCACTCCTCTCCCTCCTGATCTCTTGTCATGTTGGTGTTTGCATCAGACAAGCAGCAGAAACAGCAGCACTTGACCACTGGAACTACACACAGTCTCCAACTTCAGTCTTTCACACACACAGAGAAAGACACTTGTCTTTGCTGCAGACATATTGGCTGGATTCACAACCACTGGTTGGGTAGAACCATAATATATATATATATATATATATATATATATATATATATATATATATATATATATATATATATATATTCAATTCAAGTTTATTTTTATAGCGCTTTTCTTGATACAAATCATTGCAAAGCAAATATCTGTAAATTTGTAAAAAGCTAATTTACAGAAATTTTTTTAAGAAAAATTTAAGAAAAATTAATACAAGACGTAGTCATCCAGATGATGAACATTTTTAACAGCAGTTATTATATGATGCAATCACACTTGTAGCAATATTTGTAAGCTCTGTATGTTATTTGAGGGTCATCATCATCTGAGGTCTTCTGAGGCTGTGACATCATCTCTCCTCAGGTGTTCTGGATCCAGACGGGAGCTTGTGTAAATCCTAGTTACCACGAGATGTAAATCCCTGTAAAAACAGAGAAACAAATAGAGAAATCATTAGCATAGCTGCTGTTCCAACCAAGTAAAATGAATTAGTTTAACCCAAGCCAAAGAATAATAATGTTCATTTGATCAGATACAAATGCAGTCCAAAATTATGAGATGCATTATTTGAATGCCTGGCGAAAGAGATGTGTTTTTAATCTAGATTTAAACAGAGAGAGTGTGTCTGAACCCTGAACATTATCAGGAAGGCTATTCCAGAGTTTTGGTGCCGAATGTGAAAAAGCTCTACCTCCTTTAGTGGACTTTGCTATCCTAGGAACTACCAAAAGTCCAGCGTTTTGTGACCTTAGGGTGCGTGATGGGTTGTAGCGTGGTAGAAGGCTAGTTAGGTACGCAGGAGCTAAACCATTTAGGGCCTTATAGGTAAGTAATGATCATTTGTAACTGGAACTTAATAGGTAGCCAGTGCAGAGACTGTAAAATTGGGGTAATATGATCATATGTTCTTGACCTCGTAAGGACTCTAGCTGCTGCATTTTGGACGACCTGTAGCTTGTTCATTGACGAAGCAGGACAACCACCTAGAAGTGCATTACAATAGTCCAGTCTAGAGGTCATGAATGCATGAACTAGCTTTTCTGCATCAGAAACAGATAACATGTTTCTAGCTTGGCAATGTTTCTAAGATGGAAGAATGCTGTTTTTATAACATGGGAAATATGGTTTTTCAAAAGCTGCTGTCTCATATAACACTCAGATTTTTGACTGTAGAGGAAGTAACAGTACATCAGTGTAATTGCAAATTGTAATCTACGAGATTCTGTGTAGTATTTTTTGGTCCAATAATTAATATCTCTGTCTCTATCTGAAATGAATAGGAGAAAATTATTGGTCATCCAATCTTTTACATTTTTAACACACTCTGTTAGCTTAGATCATTTTTAAATTTCATCTGGTCTTGTTGAGATATATAGTTGAGTATCATCAGCATAACGGTGGAAACTAATCCCGTATTTTCTAATAATATTAACATGGGGCAACATGTATATTGAAAATAGCAGAAGACCTAGGACAGATCCTTGTGGCACTCCATATTTTACTGATGATAAATGAGATGACTCCCCATATACATATATATATATATATTAGGGATGCACCGAATCCAGATTTTTGGGGTTCGGCCGAATACCGAATCCACTGTTTAAGATTTGGCCGAATCCAAAACCGAATACTAAATCCTACTCGCATCCTTATTCCATTAACACGGTAAAACACATTAATAAAGTAAACAACGTCCACAGCAATGTATTTTTCATTTTATTTTATTTTAAATGTAAAAAAAGAAATAAAAAAAGAATAGGCAACATTATGCCAGGATGACAAGTGAGAAAAACTCTTTTGGCAATTACTGAGCTTATGCTTACCCAAGTAAACAACCAAAACCTTTCAACAAAAGTGCAGCAATGCAAAGAAAAGTGTTTTTCTTTTCTTTTTAAACATCAGAATATGTTTGGTGATTTAACTGAAATTAATGTAATTGAACATTAACTCAATAAACATGGATAGTAGGCTGTTTAGTTTTCATTTATAACAGTAGGATAGGCTACGATTAGAACAGTAGCCAAATATTACGAAAAATATCACACACATCTCCTGCATCATAATTAAATTAACGTAAAACCTCTAATCTTTCACATGAAATGAGAGTTTAATTAGAAAAAAAACAAGACGCTCTGCATTAACAGGTGACAGCCGGTTGCGAGTGTGGGAACGAATGTCCCCAGAAGTACAGAAATGTCTTTGACTGGGCACAGAGGTAGATTTTTGCCATTTTTGCCAGAATTGGAAATCGCTACTGGTTTGTCTTCCACCACTGAAGAGGATCCTCTCTAAGAGGAATCAAAGGCTCACCGAAAAAAAAATGCTTATCTCCATGTCAGCACCCAATGTGACTGGCTGGCTCTGTATTGCTACGGTATAAATCGTCCCAGCCGCTCAAGATTCCTGAACAGTTTAGTTTAGAGCGAACTGTCGGGCCGTTTTCCTCCTCATATAAACACCTTCACACAATCAACGGCCGCGTGATGCCGACCAGCGTAGCGCAAGCCTTGGGTTCGGCCGAAACTGAACCCCATAAAAAAAGTCCAGTTTTCTGACGAATCCTGGATTCGGTGCATCCCTAATATATATATATATATATATATATATATATATATATATATATATATATATATATATATATATATATATATATATATATATATATATATTAAGATTTAAAGGGAATAAATAAGTGGTTACACTTTATTTTGATAATTTGTCCTTGTCCTTGCCCTTGTCCCACTTAGACAATCTGTTGACTCAACTATATAACAACTAACTTTCATTAGAGTATTAGTACATTATTAGGTTAGGGTTAGTTAGTGGAATACGTTGACATATAAGTTGCATATTGTGTTATCAGATATAATTCTCATATTGTACCTCACACTCTTTGACTGTTAATGCTGAAGTGTTGTGAAGAAATTCCCTAAAGTAAAGCCCCGCCTTATTTGATTGATCTTTTTTTGTCAGTTTATTTGTCTATATTTTTGTGAGGCTGATGAGGCAGATAAATCTAAAATATTTTATTTAAACTTTTGATCATCTTAACAACAGACAGAGTGGTGTGTGATGAAGAATAGCAGAAGCAGCATCGTAAACATTTCTAATGTTTGGGTCAGACTCTAATAATTGGCAGAGAACTATTCGTTGTTGCTGCTTGTCGAGTAGTTGCTGTTGTTTAGCTGTGAGTCATTCACTGATTGTTGATTCATGATCCTGACGGAGAGTGTTCTCTTGTGTTCTCTTGCAGCACCCGTATCCTTCAGAAGAACAGAAGAAGCAGCTTGCTCAAGACACGGGACTCACCATCTTACAAGTAAACAACTGGTGAGTCAAGTCATCTCTTTTGCCAGCAGCGTTGACCGTCAGAAAGTATTTGCGTGCTGACTCTACTTGTGCATTATCACTGTGGCTCTTTGCCGTTCGACATTTGTGTCCCTTTGATGCATTAAGGAGAAGAGAACATTGGTGCCCCTCCTCCCCGATCTGCTCCCCGCTGGATTAGAGCCACGGAGCTCTGGCCGGCAGCGTCTTTGTAGATGGCTTAGCTCATAACTGGAGGTGGTGGATTAAATAAAATGATCACAGAGCAAAAAAAAATGATATAGGCATTATTTATCAAAATATTCAGCCAGGCACTTTTTTTTTATCACAGGCTTAGTTTTGTTCGCTACATTCTGCGGCCGATGTTCAGATTAATTAAGCTGACAGCTTCTTTTCAAAACACCGGGAAGGTATTTGCACGGATTTTCTGGCCTAACACAAACTTAATTATATGGAGAGCTATTTTATCAGTTTAATTCTGTGTAGTGGAGCTTCTATTAACAAATGAGAAGTCCCTGCCTTTTATTCACGGCTTCCCTTAATGTATTTATCAAAGCAGACTCATTTACGCGGCACTCTATCTATCAGGTACAGGCAGCGGCTGTCGGCTTTATCGGCCCGCAGGCCCACGCACAACCCCGGAGCCAATTGATTTTTTTTGCTTTTGTGATTCATTTTCCCCCTACACCTCATTCTGGTGCCGGCTCACAATGAGCAACACACCCAGAGAATGAGCGTGATTTGTCTGCCGGATCTGGCCAGGTACTTAAATTGGCCACAGGAATGCCGTTATCTGCCTTTCACGCGCCCGGCGGTGTGGATGGTGTTTCAATTACAGCGGTTACCGAGCTTTCATGCCATCACACAGCTACAACAGCAGAAAATGTTGCTGCTTTGCCTGTTTCATGCTGATTAATGCTGAAATAACCCCAAACCCCCAAGATATCTATCTATCTATCTATCTATCTATCTATCTATCTATCTATCTATCTATCTATCTATCTATCTATCTATCTATCTATCTATCTGTCTATCTGTCTATCTATCTATCTATCTATCTATCTATCTATCTATCCGATTGTCCAAGGTTAGGTTGTATTTGTGGCAGCATTCGCTCAGCTCTCAGATGTTCAATGTTAAATTTATTTGTAGAGCACTTTAAAACAACCTTAGTATACCAAAGTGCTGTACACAGTTACATTGATCCAATCACACAATAGAAAAATCACGTCATTAGAAAATCACAGTCACAAAACATTGATAGCATGAGAAAAAATATACACGTTTAAAAGACATTTAAACTGAAGAAGCTATTCCGATGGATAATGGCAAATTGTTCCATAGCTTGGGGCCAACAACAGTATAGGCTCTGTCACCCCTACATTTCAGTCTATGCAATTTAGGGTCAGTCTGTGAGCAAACGAGCAGCCGCATGAGCTTTACCAGCTTTCAAATACAGAAAGCTGGGTATCATTGGCATACCAGTGATATGACACATTAAATCTCCTAAAGATTGAACCAATGGGTAGCATATACAGTGAGAACAATAATGGTGCCAAAGTTGAACCTTGAGGAACACCACATGAAGAATATGCTACAGAAGAGGAATATTACCCAATACTGACTGAAAATCTTCTGTTAGACAAAAAGGATGGAAACCAGTCAAGTACAGTGCCTATAATACCAATGCAGTGCTCCAAACTGAATACCATAGTCAACAAAATCAAACGCTGAACTGAGATCTAAAAGCACTAAGGCCATAGTGTTACCAGAATCATTAGATATTTAAATGTCACTAAAGACCATCAGAAGGGCAGACTCTGTGCTGTGTAAACTTTTAAAACCAGACTGAAAAATATCAGAGATACAGTTAGTACTGAAATAGCCAAATTGCCATTGATTTTTTTTTTTTTTTAATAAAAACTGCAAATTTGAGATCGGTCTAAAGTTTGAGTAAACTACAGTATCTTGTGTGGGCTTCTTACAAACTGGTGTCACAGAAGCTACTTTATAACATTCCTTTAGACAGTTGTTAATGAAACTAGGTCTGAACCAACGTTATCAAAGATTTGTTTAACAAATCGTGATGGAATAACATCAAAGGGGAAAAATGTGGATTTTAATTTTAAGGTGATTTCTCTGCATGTCTGTTTAAAAAAACAATTCAAATTCACTCCACTGAGCAGTTGATAAAACTGAATCTAAAACGGGGTTGGCCATAATAGCTAACTGAGCCTTAGCATTATTAACTTTACCTACAAAATGCGCAAAACAATTTTCACATTGTAACGGTGAGAGCTCAGGAAAAAACTGAAGGGTTTAAAACAGAATCAATTTTTGAGAAAAGTGTTCTAGAGCAATGCAAGTTTTGGCAATACTTTCTAATAAATATTTCACCTTTGCAGTCTTGGCACTCTTTTAAATTTGTGCAATGAATCTTTCAGCATTTCGTATGACACTTGAAGCTCATCTTTCTTCCACTTACGTTCACATTGGCGACGTTGCTGTCTGAGCTCCTGAATGTCACTATTTATTCATGGTTGGGTCTTTCATTTTAAATGAATATGCTTGCGGGGTGCAGTAAGGTCTAAGATATTGGAGCACCTATTATTAAAAATCTTCACCTGTCCATCAACGCTCGAATGTGAAGTGATAGGATCTAAAATAAAAGGTTGATGAACCTACAGATACATATTTGAAGAATCAGTACAGGATTGAGCAGTTAAAATATGAGACCAACATACCTGATTTGGTGTCATGCTAGGTAATGGAGGAAGAAGAGTGGTAAACAACACCAGTATATGATCAGAAAAGATAACATCACAGAACTCAACATCAGCAACAGATAAGCTGTAGGTCAATGTCAAATCTAGTGTGTGACCAAGACAATGAGTGGGGCCTTTTACCTATTGTACAAAGTTCAATGAAGACATAAGATTTAAAAAGTCCTTGGCTAAAGCATTAGCAGCACAACAGACATGAATATTGAAAACACCACAGATCCTCCTGAAGTTCCTGCTGATTGACCAGAATGGCCCCGGAGTCCTTCTATGATGGTCATTGTGTGAATCCTGCATTGATATAGAGCAGGGGGAGAGAGATGGGCAGGGTGAGGTTTGCATGGATGTCCTGAATCAGGTCTTTGTTCGGAGGCACAATCAGACCTGGAGGAGGCACAAGAGCGCTCTGTGTAACGTGTCAACAGACAGCGTGTCTCCTGCTCTGACAAGCCTGTCTACCTGTCCATCTCTCTCTGCGCCGTGGATCTGATCTCTGCTCTGCGTGTGTGTCTGTGTGTGACGGTCACTGGTGTTGGTGTTTCACTATGTAGCATTGGGTAATTAAATCTGGGACTGTACAGTAATTCAGTTTGACCTGAGAGAGAGAGAGAGAGAGAGAGAGAGAGACACTTTACACACCACACTGTGTGTGTGTGTGAAGTCTGATCACATACTGACAGTAACATGCCTCTGCTAAACACACACACAGTATTCTGAAAGAAAGGAGGGTTTGTCTCATTATCGGTTGCTCTTGTAGCCATTTCTGGGTGTTTCTTCAACTTCAGGACTTTTCTGTCCCAAGGGTTAACTTTTGTTGAAACTGTCTTGGAATCATTTCAGCATTAACTTCATCAAAAAAAAAAAAAAAAAAAAATAACCACAGACCAAGAGTTAACTATAAAAATACTTCATAAAAATATGATTTATTACACATAAAACTTTGATCCAGTCAAATAGTGAAATATTCACCAACCATTTCAATAAGTACATTTATTTTTTTTATTCCTTTTAAATGTCATTTCCACCACAGAATAAATGATGATTTAAAAAGTGATGGAAGGACAATGAAGTTTCTTGTGTTAATGTCCACATGATGGACAGTATGATGGGTCTCTGCATTGTCACTCATGGAAACTCATCTGACTAATGAGCTGACAAATGGAGTATAACAGGTTACTTTGACATCTGCATGATTAGTGGATCTGATCTTACCTGATCCAACATAAACACACACTCTGCATTTGTCTCTTTATTGGTTGTTTCATCAGTTGTGTCTCAGCATCTAAAGACCGAATCATCTCTGCTGGTGTCCAGTCTGTGGCTCTGAATTTAAATGAATAATCATGATAGTCTGCTTATACTGAGACGACTGGAGAAAGGGTTTCATAACTCTCTCTCCCTCCCTGAACTCAAATGAGTCACGAACAAACAGATCAGCTTTATGTTTTTTATGACCCTTTCACTTGGCACAGCCAGCTGTTATGAAATTCAAAATAATGGCCTAATATTTTCCAAATGTGATGTAAAAAGTATAAACTGGCCTGTGAAGATGTTTGATTTTCCTGCTCAGAGCATGGGAAAGTTTGGAGGCATTGAGTTTAAACACACGGATCTACTCAGGTCTATCTGTCCCTGTGTTACACACTGGCCCAATCACGTTGAAGTTACTGGTCATCCATTTAACTTTGACCTAGATGAGAGCGTCCAGTCTTTTTCTGGACTCTCGCGGGCCACTCTTTCTAAATATACAGCGTAAGAGGACGAGTGGAGATGAGCGGAGGTGCGAGCTGCTGGCAGAGAACATCGTCAGCATTGCTTGCATTTAGGGACTGATAATTGGCAGTTAATTAGCAGAATTGACTCAGTTGTTGGTTCCCATGTGCCATCCTCACCCCCCGCTCTAGCCTCTCTCTCATAGCACCAGAGCACCCATCCACTTTTGGCACACTAGTCTGCATCTGGCCGATGGATGCCACACATTTAGACTAAATCAGAAAGATCCTCGTCACAGGAACCCTGTTCAGCTGAGAGAGGAGAACAGAGACAGTGGAGCAGAAAACACTGCTCTTCAAACAGCAGAGTACTGGAACTGATTCTGTGCCTCGGTGTTTTTGTCTCGTTTCCAGTACAATTATCTGAACATTCCTAAAACAAGATGCATTTACTTGAGAAGCAAAAAGACTTAAAGCTGCAGTAGGTAACTTTTGTAAATATATATTTTTTACATATTTGTTAAACCTGTCATTATATCCTGACAGTAGAATATGAGACAGATAATCTGTGTATAAATCAAGCTCCTCTGGCTCCTCCCAGTGTCCTATTGCCATTTGCAGAAAATCATCCGCTCCCGGAAAAAAACAACCAATCAGAGCTGCGGTCCGTAACTTTGTTTGTGTATATGTATATAATAAGCGAGTACACCATGAATCCATTTTCCAAACCATGCTTTTAGCTTGTCCTGAATCACTAGGGTGCACCTATAATAAGTGTTTATATTCAGACTATTTTAGATTGCTTCGGGGATACCGCGGCGGAGTAACCCAGTACCTTTGTGATTCTTCATAGACATAAACAGAGAGAAGTAGTTCTGGCTACGATGTTCTTCCGCAAGACACAAGCAGTTCTGTTTATTAACCGCTAGAGCGTCAAAAGTTACCGACTGCAGCTTTAAGAAGTGTTCGTAAGGTTTCATTGTTAACATTAGCTAATGCATTAGTTAACAGTAAACAATTAATATTAACAATTAACAATTAATAAAAAAGTAAAGTGTTGCCATTTTTGTTTTAAAAGGATCTGCCAATGGAGTCAAAAAAATAAACGTTTTTTATGTAGAAATGTATTTTTATATATGTATGTGTTACTGTGTGTGTTGTGCATTAATTATGAAAAAAAGAAGAAATAAAATCTAACACTTGTTCCAAACAGAAACTGAGTATCTTAAGTAATTTTGCTTCTACAGTAAATCTAGATATTTATACTGGAAAACAAGACAAAAATAGACAAATAAGACAAATCATTTTTGTGTGGTGTTGTTAGTGTAAGTGCAGTGAATGCAAATGAAAGTGATCCGGGCCACAGGAGGGAAACACTGTCATGTTCTGGGATGGCACGTTTTGTTTTCAGGGGGAAACACATAGAGAAAGACTGAAGAAAGAGAAGCATCTGAGAGCAGAAGGTCAATGAGTGGGTTAATGTGTACGGTCTGCAGGTACAGCACACAGAGACGGCGTCTGTAGGATGGTGCTGCGCCTCGGGCCTCTATGAGCCCAAGAGCAATTTTATTACTTTGTCATTAAAGCAATTTCACAGCAGTGTTGTTTGTTAATGAGAAGCTGCAAACGAGGAGGGATGTCCCGGACAGGAGCAGCACTGAGCTCCGTGCTCTTTTTATATCACTGAAAAATAAATGCACACTCACCCTTCACATCTTCTCTGGACTCTGGCTTGTAAAAGAGAAACCCACTTAAAGCTGAGATAAAGAGTGTATTGCCATGGCTGTGTTTGTGAGCTGTCGCTGTGCTTCATATGTGTTCGGCTCGGCCGGTCCTGTGGAGGCTTCCTGTGTTTCACTCTCAGACGGATCAGTTGGCTTTTTCCAGTTATTTATGAGAGCCAGATCTGCTGCTGCTCATGCCGAGGATGAGGGAAATACAGCCCACATTAGTGAAATAAAGCCTGAGAGAGCGAACGAGCGAGCGGGAGTCTTTCTGCTGACGCTGCAGATGAACATAGCGTGAGCTCAGAGGAAGTTAAGAGGAAAGAGACAGAGAGGGAGGCTCTGGAGAGAAGAAGCACTGATAATCAGGATTTGAAGGAGCGAGGTTTGCGGGATTCTGTGCGTTACTTCACTTGTCACAAAACAGGGCTAGGAATAACTTTTACTCTTTTTTGGCCGATGAAATCATCTGCTGAACCTTTAGAAAACAATGATCATGTACTGTTTCTTGTTTATGTCATGTCAAAGGTTTTGCAAACAAAATTTGGACATACATAGCTGTGATTAATAGATATTTTCTTGAATTATCTATAATAATATAATATATATATATAGTTCATGAGGTTTTTGAGTGATTTTGTTAACAGTGAATATGTGATTTAATTATTTTAATTATAAACAGTTCATTTAAAATGATAAATAGTACATAAATAGGTGCTGATGTCTGTTTTTACAGATTTAGTCTAAAAGCTGTCACACATCAGCTTGTAGTTTTCGATAAACATTGGCTATAAGAAAAATATCACTTTTCTTACAATAATGCTGGAAACCCTTGAGCTTTTTGCTTTAAAAAGCAATGAGACATAAAATACAGGTGTGAGACTCTAGACCTGATCAGTTCCCTCTCATTCCTAAGATCTATTTTTCTAAAAATCAATTTATGGCCCGTGCCGTGAGCTCCACGCCAGCAGCACTATCTTAAATGAATACTTCAGGTTTGTTTATTGAAGCGTGTCGTGCCAGCGAGCCGAGATGTTCTGGATGAAGTAGCAGCAGAAATGATGCCAGAACATGACACACAAACACTGGACTCGCTCCAAACCGTCTTCAGACGGGTCAAAACCAGTGCTTTTAAGGTCCCGTTTTTCATGCTTTTTTGAAGCTTTGATTGTGTTTACAATGAGCAATATAACGTGTTCATGTTTCGCGTGTAAAAAAACACAGTATTTTTCACACAATTCACCTATCTGTATACTGCTGTTTTCACTGTCATAAAAACGGGCTGATGACTTCCTTGTTCTATGAAGTCCCTCCTTCAGAAATACGTAACGGGTTCTGATTGGGCCAGCGGTTCCTGTGTTGTGATTGGACACCAGCTGAGAGCAGGCTGCCCTCCTGGTAACGTGATTGGGCTAGAACGCACGTGCTGGAGATGTACTTATAATCACAGGAGCGTTTTTACTGACGAGATGCGCATGAACATCGCATTCGATTTTTTTGCACAGCCCTAACATCTAGTTAACAAAGCTAAACAGTGTTGCCCTTTGTGTAATAAGTTACAGAAACTGTTAAATGCACCAACTTAAATAATAAAATACACTTACCGGTTGTGGTCCATAAACAACGCCTTCTCCAGACAAAGAGGGAACTGCTCCATCTTTCAAGAATAATCTTTGTGCAAATCCAGCATTAAACTGATTGAGATAGAGGAAGCTGTCTTCAGCAAAATGTGCTGCACATAGTTTTACATGTGGATTATAATTTTCGGGAACAGAGTTAGACATAAATTGTAACCATTAATCATCAAGTACAGCGTCCCTGGGAAGCCCAAACAAAGATGATTGGACTCCGAGATGAAAATAACAGCGTTTCACAGCTCTTCCTTCTCCGTCGGAGCGCAACAAGGCCACGCCCCCTTTTTGTGAATTCATGTGGGCGGAGCTTGGTCAAAAAACGGTTTTAGTGACGTCATTCCTGCAGGAACTAGAGGGATGTAGTCCAAACGGGTCGTTTTTTTTAGGCGAATTCTGTTAAATATAATATCTCGCTTGGCATTGAACTTTGAGCTTTAGAATTGTACAGATATTATTTATACTCTAACAACAACATTAAACACTAACTTAAGTTTAAAACATGGGGTCACGAAGAAGGGGATCTTTAAGTGGGTACGCTCATTTGGACATCTGTTTTAATAGAGGTTTCAATCTTTTGGCTGCGCTGCTGCTTTTCAGTGCGCCCTTCACAATGCACGCTTCCTAATTCATCCCACCCAGAGCAGAGACTACATTACCCATACACCCTTGAATTTTACAAGTGAAAAGCGCATGTGTCACTTTTGCCGCTGTCACTGTCAACAACTCAATGAGGGCGGAGAGGGTTTGTGAAAGGCGCACACTCGACTCAGTAAATATTAAAATACAGTGAACAACACTTAGTATGCTCTCCTGTCTTCAGAGTCTGAGTACTAAGACAACACGGTCAGAATCAGATGATTCGCTGGCTGACACCCCACCAAGCCTGAATGATATCGCTGCAGGTCAGACGAAAGCTAATGAAGTAATGCAGTAACTCTTTCTTAGTTGTTGTTACCTCAACATGAGGGGAGTCATCAAAAAAAAAAAAAAAAGATTTTCTCATTCTCAGTTTGGGCGTGAGACGGGAGCCCAGTGAGAGACACAGAAGAGACTGAATGGGGTAACGGGGGTGTGGAGGGTAATGACAGAGTCCTCGCAGGCGGCACTAAGTGAAAGGAGGTTAATTAAGAGGTTTCACTGTTGACGGGCAGATCTCAGGCACAGCCCTGCAGCGTAACTTACACTCCACATTAACCAGCGTTACCCTCCAACATCTGTACAGCAAGAGTAACAGTGAAATGAATACCTTAAATAAGGTATTGCTTTGGATAAAATTGTCTCCCAAATGCATAAATAATAATAAAAAATATATATTTACTCTGCATGTTATATTGGGTCACATCCCTGTGTCCATAGTAGTTACAATACTTAGGATTTGAGGTCAGTATGATTTGCAACACCAAGGTAGTGGGTTTGATTCCCAAGGAAGGCATGATTAAACTGATTAAGCGTATACCTTGAATGCACTGCAAGTTGCTTTGGATAAAAGAGTTTTTCAAATGCAGAAATTATTTCTTAAAATTCTATGGTAACTACTCAAACAAAGCTGATCAAATGAATAAAAACACAGAGGGCACCTTTTCCCAAGACCCAAAACAAGTGCCAACATTTCCCCCAAGAGAGAAAGCCTCGTGTCGGGTCAGAACGGTGACGACCCTCTGTAATAATCAAAAACGACTTTAAAAGAGAGCAGAGCAAAGGTGCTGAGGAAGAGAGAGAGAGAGAGAGAGAGAGGCTCCTCACACAGGTGTGTTGACGCCCGGGGCTCTGATTTGAGCCCTGACTATCATGTCTTTAAGGACGCAGCGTCAGATGTCTGTGAGCTTTACTGGGGCCAAGACAAACCTGCTGCAGTTGTCAGAGCTTGCTGATGCAGCCGGTGAAAGCGGAGAGGTGTTTCTGGTGTGGTAGATGGGCTGCTGTTGTGCCGCAGGACAGAGAGACAGCAGAAGTGCCAGAACAAAGTCTCGCTGTACAAACCAGCAGCTGCTACTCGCCCGATCAAAGCAGCAGCAAGCGGCTCTTCCTGGCCCAGGTGTTTGACGGACAGCTGACAGCTGGGCTCGACTCGGACCCTCCGGACTCTCTCTCTCTCTGAGCGCTGCTTTCACATGGGTGCATGTTAGGGTGGTCCTCAAGAGAGTATCACAACTAAAAAGTAGACTTTCTGCAGGTGATTTTTAATAAAAGGTTTCACCTTTGCAAGAAAAGGATTGGCACCAAATATTTGGCAGATCCGACCTTATTAACCACCTCCACATGCTGGTTAAACATTGTGTTGTGCAAGTAAAGTGATTGCTCCAAAAAAAATGGTCAAAGCTGATTAAAATAAATGGTTGAGACACCTGGGCTATAACAGATCCGGTAAAACAACAGACACATATGTGTCCCTGGAGCTCAGAAGCAGTCATCAGTAGCACAGGTGTATTTGTAGAAATAGACAACGATACATTGTATGGGTCAAAATTATACATTTCTCTTTTATGCCACAAATCATTAGGATATTAGGTAAAGATCATGTTAATGTTTCAAAACTAAATTTTTGATTAGTAATATGCATTTAAATATGCATACTGTAAATATGCATAACTTTAAAGATGATTTTCTTAATATTTAGATTTGTTTGCTCCGTCAGATTCCAGATTTACAAATAGTTGTGTCTCAGACAAATATTGTCCTCCTAACAAACCATACATCAATGGAGAAATGATTTCTTTAGCTTCCAGATGAAAAATGTTTTTGTGGCCCAGGGTCACATATTAGCATGTCACTGTATGCATGTCTACAGTCCCAGTGCTCTGATGAGTGAATGACTTAAGTTAACTGTTGAACCTTTAGCTTTTTTGCGTCCAGGCGTACATCAATGACGTCACAATAATCAATCAGGCCGGCTCATCAGAGAACAGTTTTAAAGGGATACTCCATCCCAAAATGATTTTTTAAATTATTAATCACTTCTCCCCATGTCGTTCCAAACCCATGAAAGCTTAGTTCGTCTTCGGAATACAATTTAATATATTTTGGATGAAAACTGGGAGGCTTGAGACTGTAACAGTGAAAAAGCATACGGTGATGTGGAGAGACACAGAGGAGACTTTTGACAATGGAATTGTTGAATAAAGTCATTATTTTTGTTTTCTTAGCTTACAAACAGTATTCTTGTCGCTTCGTAACGTTATGGTTGAATCACTGATATTATACTTATACTGATGATGGTTTTCATACTTTTCTGGAGCTTGACAGCGTAAGTTACTTGGCAGTTTATGGCACAGTCACAAGACTCCCGGTTTTCATCCAAAATATCTGACATTGTGTTCCGAAGACGAAAAAGCTTTTACGGGTTTGGAACGACACGGAGGTAAGTGATTAATGACGAAATGTTCATTTTGGGGTGGAGTATCCCTTTAAACACTACTAGGAACACTGGTAATCGGACCATCATATTAATCCACATTAGCATGACAGGACACAAAACAGAGGTCATGTGGCCATGGTAAATGCATGTAGAGCCCACCCTTTTACAGCCGATCAGGGCTGCTTTTGCTGCTCACAAGTACTGTCGCTAAGAACATAGTTCAACAATTGGATGTTTCCTGAATCCAGAGCTGCAAGAAACATTCTGAAACAGCAGCGTGTAGTTACAGCTCTGGACTTGTGCGTAGAAGCAGAGTTTCTTATCACCATGACATGGGGAACTAAATAGATCATGCATGTGAGCAAAATGAGCAAGATAATGTAATGTATCATACTATGGTTGTTAACCAAAGAGTTATGTTGTTGTTCGTGAATTGCGTCCCAGAACGTTGTCTTGCATTAGTGGACCAAGTGAATTGAAGAAAATGTACGATTAATACGAACAAACTTGTTGATTGCTGCTGCACAGGACAGGTCTGATTCCCATCTGTTGTGGTCAAGAATCGCTCGTCCGAGAAGAACTTAGCACAATCCAGACAGAGCGACAGCGAGGACGGGTCAGTGCCGCAGTGCTATTGATTTATTTTAATTAGCAGCTCGTTAAATCGTGTCAGTTTACAAAACAAACATATAAGCCTGAGTCTGGTTTTCCACCGGGGTTTTAATGAGTTCTGCACCCCAGAACCCAGAGACAGACAGACACCTCCTCGAGAGGGAGACAGCTGGAGAACACAGACAGACAGACGGAGCGAAACACACACACACTCGCTGC